>NC_091436.1:11787706-12033960 GCF_964237555.1 Oryctolagus cuniculus | reverse complement strand
CTTTCAAATAAATAAATACATCTTTTAAAAAAGAAAATATGCTGTATATCTTAAAAAAAAAAAAAAGATGCTGGTCCAGCCACAGTCCATGTCCATCTCCAGACTCTCTAATGTGTGTTGGCCTCTGTGTTTAGGACAGGGCTCACAAGAAGTACGGCTACTGTAGCAAGCCATTTGGTTGGCCTTCATGAATGCATGAATGCCTTTAGCATGGGAGTGGGTTAGTTATTGCAGAAGCAGTTTGCTGACACTGAGATGAGTTTGCTTCTCCTTGTCTTCTCTCCATCTCCCGCTTGCACAGGCATGTGCATGGATGCTGTGTCACCATGTGATGCCATCTGTCACATTCTGAAACAACAAAAAAGACCTCACCAGATGTGGCCCTTTCATCTTGGACTTCCCAGCCTCCAGAACTGTGAGTCAAATAAACTTCTATTCTGTATGAATTACCCAATCAGTGATAAATTCTGTTATGTAGCACAAGATAGACTAAGGAAGGTGTATAACTTCTCCGAGATCATATAA
This sequence comes from Oryctolagus cuniculus, assembly GCF_964237555.1. NCBI lineage: Eukaryota > Metazoa > Chordata > Mammalia > Lagomorpha > Leporidae > Oryctolagus > Oryctolagus cuniculus. The sequence goes on along the minus strand of NC_091436.1, from coordinate 12,033,435 downwards.
CTCGCAAAAAGTACAATCAGGCCTCAAACCCAGGTCTGTATGATATTAAAGGCAATGGTTTTATTCTTGTTCTGAGAATTCCTGAGACTGTCTACACTCTTGTTTGGTCTTTAGGGCTGGGGTTGATTTGTGGGAAGCAATGTCTAGAGAACATGTTAGAATAAATTTCATGAAATTGCACAGTTGGAATGACATTTCCAAAATTCATTTGTAATTATATTGGTTGAAGACATAATGAAATATGAACTTTAATATTCAAATGAAATGAAATATCTTTGTTTATGAGCATGTCATATCTTTCCATATAATAAAAAAACCATGTTTTTCTTAATTTACCTGAAGTTGTACATCTTCTCTCTTCTCTTGACTATAACAAAAGTACTTTTTTTTTTAATTGAAGAGACTATAGGACAGAGGAACAAAAAGAATTTGATATAGCATCATTGCTAGGGTCCAAATGTCTGTGTCTCCTTAAAGTCAATATTCTCCTTAAAGTCGGCCCTAACTGTCAAGGTGATAGGAAGTGGGGACTTTGGAGGGTAATGAGATCGTAAGGATGGAGCCCTCAAGAATGAGACTGGTGCCCTTATAAAAGAGGAGCCAAAGAGATCTCCTGCCCCCTCTACATAACAAGGAAGTACAGTCTATGAACCAGAAAGCAGGCCCTCACCAGACACCAGATTTTTATGGGTCTTGGACATTTCTGTCTCCAGAACTGTGAGAAAGAAATTTCTGCTGTTTAAAAGCCTTCTGGTTTATAGTATTGTATTATAGCAGCCTGAACAGACTAAGACAAGGATTGATGAGGTATACTGCTTTTCTCAATGGTAGTTCAGCCATGCTACCATCTCCTAGGTTTGGGGGTTTTTGAGGCATTGACATTCTGACCCAATCTATCGTTTCTTAGTAATGAAACATAATGTATTTATCAGTCTTTAATATCAAAACAGAAAGAGATAATTAAAGTCTAGTATTTTATGTGATGTTCTTTTTAAATGAGAAAGCATATCTGTCTTCTAAAGATCAGCTTATATATTTATGGTCTTTGAACATACACTATCATTTAAAATCAATGAATTTATATGCTTTTGAAGTTAATCATCAATATGCTAATATATTAAATTCAAATAAATAAATCTAATGGAAGTTACCAGAAATCATGGAGAATGTGTGGAGAGTGGGGAGTCATTTGTACTAGCTGTTTTGGAAATGAAAAGCATACAGCTGCGATGTACAGAGAAAGCCTCATTTTTCCTTTGTTCTAAAGGCCACAATAAAAGCAGGCTAAGAGCTCTGCTTTGCATCTTTTCTTGCTTTGTGGCATTGATCTTCCAGGAAGCTCCTCCCATACACACTCCACAGCCACTGTCCACACACACACACCATACTTAGCGTGGTGGAGGCATGGTGGGAGGGAGGAGGAGAACATGTGAGACAAGTGATGAGGTCAGGAAACCAGAAGAAGGGAAATCATGGCCAACTCCACACTGGTCATACAGTGGGGTGGGGCTGGTAGAGAAGCAAGGAAGTCACAGCTGCTCTTTGCTCTATGCTGGTTATTCTGGGCCTCATGGATTGGATGAGGCCACCCTTGGTGGTGAGGGTAGATCTTCTTTACTATGTCCGCTGATTCTCCTGGAAACACACAGTACTGTCTTATCAACTCTCTGGACATCTCTACATCTCTGCATGCAGTCAACTTGGCACATAAAATCTATCACAAGCCCAGTCCCTGTCAACCTGGAACTCATACACAGCTCCTTAATCCATCCTTAATCTCCAAGTAGAGAGTATAACAAGGTTATAATTCTCCCTAAAACAATAAAGCATTCTGTGCAGAAAAGCACAGATCCTGGTTATCTCAGTAGTCCTTCTTTCTTGGACTGCTTGATTTCATGTGGTGAAACCATGGGTCCGATATCAATTTTATTTTTAAAAAAAATTTATTTTTTTATGTGAAAGAAAGAGTTACAGAGAAAGGGAGAGACACAGAGAGTGATCCATCTGCTGATTCACTCTCCAGATGGCTGCAACAGCCAGGGTTGGGTCAACCTGAAACTGGGAGTCGGGAACTTCATTCAGGTCTCCCATATGTGTTTCAGCACCTGGGCCATCTTCTGCCGCTTTCTCAGGCCATTAGCAGGGAGATGGATTGGAAGTATAGCAGCTGGAGCTCAAACTAGTACCCATATGAGGTGCTGACATCACATGTGGAGATTTAATCTGCCAAACCACAACACCAGCCCCAATTGGTTACTCTATTTTTGTTTAAGTATCATTATATTTATTTGAAATTTAGAGTTAGAGTTAGAGTTAGAGCTAGAGAGAGCTAGAGAGAGAGAGAGAGAGAGAGAGAGAGAGATCTTCCATCCACTGGTTCACTCCCCAAATGGTTTCAATGGCCAGGGCTAGGCCAGCCTGAAGCCAGAAGCTAGGACCTTTTTCCAGGTCTCTTATATGGATGCAGGGGCTCAAACACTTGGACCATCCTCCACTGCTTTCCCAGGCACATTAGCAGGGAGATGGATCAAAAGTGGAGCAGCCAGGACTTGAACCAGTGCCCATATGGGATTTTGGTGTTACAGGTGGTGGCTTTACCTGCTGTGACACACCACAACTACCACCTATCTCCCACAATTCCAGATCGGTTTTCTTAATCCAGCTCCATTGGTCTTATTGTCACTGAGAACTCTATCCAGATTCTGGCTCTAGGCTTTCCTTTGGGCTTGATATTCTGTGGTACTGTGACATCATGAGCTTCTAGGAGAAATCCCTTCAGAAAGTCAATGGAAAATCTGTATTATGGAAAAACTGCATAGATTTCAGATTGTTTTTGTACTAAAATAAACTTTTTATAACTCATCTCAACATGATCTAGTTTGAGACTAAAATGAGAGGTACATCAGTTTGAAAAGAGCCCGAACTAGAACAACATGAATTCTGCTGAAATTTAGGCAACAAATGTAAAATTTATGGTGGTACTTGAATAGAAAAATAAATAGTGAACTCATGATGCTTTATGAAAAGTTATGGGGAAAATTCCCCAAAGAAATCTGCACTTTACACAGGGATGACTAATTTTAAGAAGGTGTGAGACAATATTGAAGATTAAGTCTGCCGTGGCAGTCTATCCACCTCAGTCTGTGAGAAAAAAGTAATCTTGTTCATGTTCTCACTGAAGGAGACCGATGATTGATAGCACAAACAGTAGCCACTACCAAGAAATCACAGTTGGTTCAGTTTCTCTAATTCTGGTTGAAAATTAAAGTGGAAAAAGCTTTCTGCTCAGTGTGTCCCAGAACTGTTGTGCCAGATAAGAGTGGAATTCTCAACGGAAGTTTTCAACACATGGGATCTTCATCCTGAAGCATTTCTCCCCAGAATTGTAACAGCAGATGAAAGATGGCTTTAGTACTAGTACAATCCTGAAGACAAAGCACAATCAAAGCAGTGGCTACCAAGAATTGGAAGTGATCCAGTCAAAGCAAGAATGAACTGGCAAAAGCAAAGATCATGGCAAAGATTTTTAGGGATGCTCCAAGACATATTGAATTTCTTGAGGGCAAAGTATGAGAATACTTCTTTGATATGTTAGAAAATGCTTAACAGAAACATGTCTGGGAAAGTTTCATCCAAGAGTTCTTCTCTACCACAAGGCTCTTGGTCATTCCTCTAATCAAACATGGGCAATTTTGCAAGAGTTTCAGTGAGAAAACACTAGGCATCCACCTCACAATCCTGATTTGGATTCTTCTGACTTCTTTTTGTTTCCTGGTCTTAAAAATTTTTGAAGGGTACCCATCTTTCTTCTGTTACTAATAAAAACAGGGACTACACAACACAGTACAATTCCCAGGGCCTGCAGTTACTTGCTTTCTTAGGGATGGACTGGGTGGTTTTTTCATGGCCTACCAAAGTGTCTTGAGCTCTATGGAGCTTATGTTGAGAAACATTTTATCTTTATGTTTTAATTCCAATTTCCATGAACTTTTGGAAGTCCTCATATTTGTGGTAATTTTAGGATGAGGTGGGATAATGTTGCTAAGCAGTGCTGCCTGTTTTTCTCAAGAGTAAGGATTTTAAATAACCAAATAACTGAATACAGAATTGTTAGGAGGATGCTTCTTACTTCTTTACATTAAGCCTAACTCTATAGGATATATTGCATTCATTTGTTTCCAATAAGAATAGTAAAAGATCTATTTTAAATCACAGTAGATTATCTGTTTCTCAAATACACTTAAATAGATACTTTATGTGGAAGCAAAAATACCAAATTGGGTGTCTGTGTGTGTATGCATGTTTGTGCGTGTATGTGTGCATATGCGTGTATAGCTGCCTTTGTAGCTTCTAACTCCTTAATTTGGTCAGCTCAGTAGTTTGGTCTCCCTCTACAGTATTTTTTGCTGATAATTTTCTTTTCTTTATTTCTTTTTTCAGTTTCTTATTACTCTACAGATTTCAACTCCTGAAATTTTATACCTGAAGCTTTGCCATGAAATATTCAAAAGATGCTATATGTCATACTGCTGAATAGGCAGTTTGTTTATTCTCTCTTGGCAAGTCTGCTGCATAACATTGTTTCTAGAAAAGGGGTTTATGTGGATGATTAAAATTCTCACACATGTCTCCGATATACTGCCCATTCAGCCCCCAATATGTGTAGAAAACCATTAGATTGGAGATGATTGCAATGCACTTCCAACAAGTGACTTTTGTTTCTGTTTTTATCAGATGAAGACTTTCAGGTATGAACCTCCCATTGTCCTTCAAACTAATTCTTTTTATTTATCTGCCATTTTCCTCTTTTCTGTCTTTCAGAGAGTAAGCAAATTCTCCACTTGGTGAATTCTCCAGTGCCAGACTGTTGCTCACTGTCCTCTTCCAAGCTCTACCTCTCTCTTAACCATTCTCTTTTGCAAGATTTTTAAACTCTCTCTTTTTACTGCCGATGTTTTTTCTTTCTTCAAATATATACTACCTTCCATCCAGGAATATAATTTTTCTCTATTTGACTCTTGCTTAATGCAGCTGACCCAAATAAACTTTCTTAACTTTTTTTTTTGGAGTCACTGAATTTTGACTTCAAACCCATATAATTTAGCCTAACCTGCCTGATAATATTGAATCTGCATTCAAGTTTCCAATAACCGCTTAATTACTAATTCTGATATTTTTCTCATTTGTCTTTTTTTTTCAACATTTGCAACTACTGATCCTTTTTCATAAACTCTATACCTTTGAACTCCATGTTCCTTTACATTGATTTTCTTCTTCCCTTTCTTTCTCCAGCTTCTTCTATGTGGCACCTGATGCCATTAGGTTCTTAACACAAATACTTCCTTCAGGTTCTCTTCCTTGGATATTTCTACCATTTCCAGGGCTTCACTTTCTAGAATTTACCCACTAATCTGGGAATGGATTTTACAAAATATTCTTATTTTACATGCACACACACACACACACACATATACTTCCTTTCCAATATCTATTGTCTTCAACCTCAGTTGACTGTTTCTTGTTCAGTTGTTTTACATGGAGAGACTGATTTTACACAAAAAGAAAAAAAACTCCAAGCAAACAAAAAATAAAAGCAAACAAAATAAAAGCAAACTAAACACCCTTAAATAACTCCACAGAATTTATTACCTTTCCTTCCAAATGAGTTTCTCTCCTTCAGGTGAGCCTATTTTTGGTACTGTTGTTAATGCTTCCTTCAGTCTCTTTAGGTTTATTAACTTATTTATAGAAATCATTGTTACTGGCCGGCGCCGCGGCTCACTAGGCTAATTCTCTGCCTAGCGGCGCCGGCACACCGGGTTCTAGTCCTGGTTGGGGCGCCGGATTCTGTCCCGGTTGCCCCTCTTCCAGGCCAGCTCTCTGCTGTGGCCAGGGAGTGCAGTGGAGGATGGCCCAGGTGCTTGGGCCCTGCACCCCATGGGAGACCAGGAAAAGCACCTGACTCCTGGCTCCTGCCATTGGATCAGCGCGGTGCGCCGGCCGCGGCGGCCATTGGAGGGTGAACCAACGGCAAAGGAAGACCTTTCTCTCTGTCTCTCTCTCTCACTGTCCACTCTGCCTGTCAAAAAAAAAAAAAAAGAAAAAGAAATCATTGTTACTTTTTACTCCTCCCTCTCTCGTGGGCTGTCTAGTCTGGCAGTCTCTGAGGCAGAATGGGAGGGTAGACTAAGTCATAGGCTGGAAGTCAGGATAACTGGGGTAGAGTTCTACTAATTAAGGCTTTGTGTATAACTGTCACAGAATGGTCGATCAGGAACTCTATAATCTGGGACAGTCCAGTGGACGATGACAAGGCAGTGTTCTTTGTTTAAAAATTGTCAAGAATTTGATGATGGCGACAGCGGAGTATTCACCAAATGTGGAACACGTAAGCATGGCGCCCTGGGTGGCTGCCCAGTCAGAAGCTTGTGAGGCTGCCTCTACCCTTGTTCTTCCTGGGCCACCGACTCAATACCAGTTCAATGAAGAGGCTGACTGAAGTGACCTCGAAGGTGCCACTCTGTTTTGCTGTAGTTTGGTGATTCTCCTTTGCTTCTCTGCAAAGGCTCATGGGGTTGCCAGCTTCCTTCCTTGCCATCTTGCTGGTGCAATCATGCCCAAAACCTGTTGGTAACTTTTTCCCTACCTCCAATCCTTCTGGTAGGTAGGAGGCTAGACATTAGCCTATGAGTGCAATAGGGGCTGGAAAAAAATATTGGAAGTTCATGCAGTTGAATGAGGGAAGAAAAGTTAAAGCACACCTTGGAAGCAGCTCAGTCGGCACTTACACATCAAAAGCTTGACCATGTTTCGTATAGTCTTCTAGGGAACCCCTCAGGGGAAGCCTCCCCGCCTCGTGCCAGAATGGTATTTGGTCCAATAAGATGGTGCTGATAAAGTTCTGGGAAGAATTTGGTGAATTCCATATGCAGAAATCCATCTGTCCAGCATTATCACAGAAGGGGGTGGGGGGCAGAAGGGGTGGGTCCATACTCTTAACACTGCAGTCTGGATGAAGATTGGGTTCCGGGTTCTTTACTGAGATGTCCACTTGGCTTGTCAGGTATTGTCTCTTCGTTAGACCTCCCTAGCATACTTATTGCCCGTCTCTGTCTCGCATCTGAGATTCTGTTCCTACAGGAAGAAAGGGACCTCTGTCCCAGCTGTCTCCAGTCTTCAGTCCGTTGAGTTTGGATAATTAAGTCCAAATGTTTAGGACCTCAGTGCTTGAGTTCACCTTTTGTTTAGACACCAACATTCCTTTCACACCTTACTGTTCACTGCACTCATCCTCCAGGACTACCATAGCAAAGTATCACAGACTTTGTGGCTTCAACAACAGAAGTCCGTTTTCTAGCAGTTCTGTAGACTGGAAGACACATTAAGCTCTGGCCAGGGTTGGTTTCTTCTGTGATGTTTCGTTGTGTTCTGCAGATGGCCACCTTCTCACCATGCCCCCCCCCCCCCCCCCAGATCTCTGTGCGTATTTGTCCTTAGTGTTTCTTTCTAAAAGGACACCAGCCCTATAGGATCAAGGCCCCACACTTACAATCTCATTTAACCTTGATGACTTTTTTAAGGCCCTATCTCCACATGTAGTTGTATACTGGGTTAGGGCTTCAGTATATTTAATTGCAGGTGGGTCAGATGCCTTTGAGTCCGTAACATCCACTGTCCCTAATGTAGTGAGAGAAACCTCTGCAGGAGCCCTACACATGACAGACACCCCAAAAATGGGGCTGGGTGAATGCTCCATTCACATCAGGCCCACTGCTCCCTCAGTAGATCTTAACTGTTCCCTTCCATGCCTTTGCTTCTGTTGGGTCCAATAATAGAATCGGCATTTTTTAAAAAGTTATTTACTTATTCATTTGAAAGGCAGAGTTAGAGAGAGGAAGAGGCAGAGAGAGGTCTTTCATCTGCTGCTTCACTCCCCAAATAGCTGCAATGGCCGGAGCTGGGCCGATCTGAAGCCAGGAGCCAGGTTCTTCTTCTGGGTCTCCCACATGGGTACAGGGGTCCAAGCACTTGGGTCATCTTCTACTGCTTTCCCAGGCCCTTAGCAGGGAGCTGGATTGGAAGTGGAGCAGCCAGGACTCAAACCAGTGCCCATATGGGGTGTTGGTACTGCAAGCTGGGTCTTGAACCTGCTGCGCCATAGTGCTGGCCCCTAAAACCAGCTTAATTTTCTCTGGCAAGGCCTTCTCTCTGTAGCTCAGCAAATCCCCTCTGCCCCCACATTCCCATGTGAAGGCTTACCTCTACATGCATTTGTTTGTAACATCTTGGCCTTGACTGGGAATGCTTTTTCTTTTAATATCAAGCACATTTACGCCCCCCCACCCCACCCCACGCTTGCTTATATAGGGTGGGCTCTGCCTTAGCCTCTTACATTATCCTTCCATCCCTCATCATCCCAAAAATCTGTGAGCTCCCTGAAGACAGATGCTGTGTCCACATAAGGGCTTGGGTGTGTGTACCGGTGGGTTCTTAAATGTAGACTGATTGAGGAAGCTTGCAGCAAAGGCGGGCCTGACAGTCTGCATTTCTTCTAACCTCTCTCCTGCAGCTGCAGCTGTCCTGGGCCTCACTGAAGCTGCTGCATTTCTTTGTTTAAAGCATCCTCTTCCGCCCTGCCCTCACCTTTCATTCACAAACAACCAGCATGCAGATGTTTCCATACGGACAATCCTTTATGGATTACACCTCCTCTTACCCTGCCTGTGTTCATTCAGCCAGGAGCCAGGTGGCTGGGAGGGCAGACAGCAGTGTGACTCTGGGGTTCAGGGCAGGGAGAGGGACCCTTTATGGAGACCCCTTTGTGGCTGGGGATTCCTGTTATGTGATCCCAGGGTGAGGTGTCTAAGAGGGCAGCTACTCCATTCAGCTAAAGCTCAGTTCTCTACAACGTGAACCTTGGCAGGACTTGCTTTCCAAGAGAAGGCTAACCACACGCTGCTGTGGCCTGGCTAGAACAGAAGAGAACATATTGTGTTTATTCTTTGAACACACAGCACATTTCCTTCATGTGAAATTATTTATCTCTTAGAATTTACTTTATTCTGCAAGAAAAATATAAATGTCTTTAGGGGATTTAGTTTTGTGAAGCCTATTCTTTTACTCTTGTCCTTCTCACTTTAGACATAAAATAACTTTTGATGCATTAAATTCTAATGAATAAGAACACATTTTAAAGCCTGCTCTTTGTATTTTATTCAGTGACTGACTTTAGTTTCCTACAAAATGCTTTCTAAATTCAGTTTCTTATCATGGGTTCTATCCAGAATAAAATACACGCTGCCCTGGGAGCACACCAGCTGTTTATGTACCAGGCCAATATATCTCAGGGAGAGGCCTGCGTGATGCATAGGCGATCATTTTCGGAAATAAAAATAAAAACCCAGCTCAACATCAGGTATTTAGAGTGCTCTGCGGGAAAAAAAGGCAGGAAAGGAGAAAAGAACACAGATTATTAATTAGTTCCTTTTGCTTTGAACTGTGAATTTCTCTGCCATTTCCAAGCCTTCTATTTTTATGTATAATACTTCAGAGCACATTCTTGCATGTTTTAAAGTCAACAGAAGAAAGAGAGGGTCTGAACGATGGGCTGATTTTTTAAAATTAAATTCTCATACCATTTGTCAGTAATAGGTTTTGGGAAGTGAAGAGGAATCTATTTCCAAGTCATCATCTTTTTAAAGAATGAACAGGAGGTGAGGAGTTATACAGAAGAACCCTCGAGCCTTTGTCTAGAAAGGGACTTCTCTAAAGGGGGGCTGCCATCATGGAATTCTTGTATATGATGCTCTCACTCTGCCTTGGGCACTCTACATAAACCACAAACTGCTTTTGGGCTTTCTGTCAGCCACCTTAACATTCTTCCACTCAGGTATGCAGCAAAACCCTATTGTCAATCTGTTGGTCTCTGTGTGTCCAAGGACAAAGGGCTGGGACCCTACCTAGAACTTCATGTTAAGAAGCTCAGTGACACTTGCAGTGGGCTCAGGCATGACCTGCCCAACAAATCCATTTCTCAATGCCATAGTGAAGACAGGACATCAGGTCCACACTGAAGCTCTTACTTGAGCATGAGGCTTTTAGTCATACCCTTTGCCGGACTCTTGAAGAACACAGGGGGCTTTTTATCAGGTCTTAATCTTGCTAAAGGCTGGACAGTCCACTCTGTTATTGCTGGCAGGAACTGAGTCCATTGACATTTTAGCCATTCTCCTTGTCAGTGAAGACAGGTGGTTCAATGTAAAGATTCTTGGGGGTGTAATGTCACAAGATGATAGAAATTCTCTTCAGGCTTGTTATCATCACCTTATTCTATCTTTAGACTAATATCAAGAGTCCTAATGGTGCAGTTCTCAGCAAATGGAAGTGTCTGTTTAAAAGTTTGGAGATCAACTCATCCATCCATCCACCCACCCATCCATCCATCCATCCATCCATCCATCCATCCAAGGTTTATTGGATGCTTTACTATATGATAGAACCATGTGGAGGACTTGTACTCAGTAAGCTCATAGTTGAGAGAGGAAGAAAGACCAGCAAGATAAAGACTACCATGCTGTATGACAGGCAGTGGGACAAAATACCAAACAGGGAGCTGAAAACCCTCCAGGAAAGACTCCTGTATCAGAGTGTCACAGGAGTTCAGGTACACCATGTCCACCTCCAGGGGCACTGTTCATGCTGCAAGATGGGTGCATAATACTTCCTGAAGATGCCCGCTGCAGTCTACTCCATCTTCAGAGGGAAAGAGGAACAGTTTGTGGTATGTGTCAGCATTAGCCAGAGCCCCAAAGGGTTCAGCTGGGCACCAGGAATACTGTGTCTGTTGGATGGAGATATTGAGGGGGTAGTGATAGGAGAAAGAATCCATTGCTAAGAAATTGGTAAGGTTAATAGGGACCAGACCCTTTAGAACTGTGTCCATCAGGCCAAGTAATGTAGACACCATTGCTATGAAAATAAAATAAGGATTTTTTTTAGCAGGAGCAAGCTCTGTTCACTAGTGTAGTATAGAGGCCATGTGGCTAAAGTGTTGTGTCCCCAGCCTCATCTGAGAGAGACTTCAAAGCAACCCAAGGCTGTGCTACCCATTCCTGTGCCCCTGAGAGCACAGGACAGGGCTCACATAGACCTGGAGAAGGACATGCTGACCTTCCCACCCTCTAACACATAGTTTTACTGTTGGCAACCTCTACCAGTAGCTCCAGTGGCTCTTAGTGATGTTCCTAACCTGTGAAGTTGGAATTTTCTCAAAGGAGCCTAGGAGTTTTCTCACCAGCTGTCATATTTCTTGCTGTGTCCTTAAGTAGAGCTGCAAAAACCTCTGACCTAACCATACTCACCATCAGAGAGTCACTTGATTGAATTTCTCTGAGAAGCTAACCTTGCTTAATAGCTTCAAGAGCCCAAACTACTGATGGTATAAAATGATACTGGGGAAAGGATGAATACAGGAATGGGGTTTTAATGCTTTGCCTGTGCTTCTACACGGTAAAGGTAGCAGTGCTGTGGCCAAGGTCTTATAAAACTGCAGGAAAGAGCTTGATGCATAGGTTTTGTAATCAAGCAATCCTGGTATTGCAGGAGCCTGTGTGCTCCAGTGATTGGAAGGATGTAGGTTGGGTGATTGATTCATCAGTGATTCTTCACTCAGGATGAGATCATTCACAGTAAAATTACCAGGGGTTGTCTTTTATTTTCTCAAAAACATTTTTGTTTATTATTTGAGAGAAATAGACATATACATTTAAATTCACAGAAGGTGCTAGCGCCATGGCGCAGTAGGTTAATCCTCTGCCTGCAGTGCCGGCATCCCATATGAGTGCCAGTTCTAGTCCCAGCTGCTCCTCTTCCAATCCAGCTCTCTGCTGTGGCTTGGGAAAGCAGTAGAAGATGGCTCACATGCTTGGGCCCCTGCACCCATGTGGGAGACCAGGAAGAAGCACTTGGCTCCTGGCTTCCGGTCGGCACAGCTCTGACCATTGTGGCCATCTGGGGAGTGAACCAGCAGAAGGACGACCTTTCTCTCTGTCTCTGCCTCTCACTGTCTGTAGCTGTTCCTCTCAAATAAGTAAATAAAAATCTTAAAAAAAAAATAAACTCACAGAGAGCAAGAGTGAGAGAAAGAGAGTGCTTCCATATATTGGTTCACTCCCCAAATGTCCACAATGACAAGGACTGTGCCAGGCCAAGCCAGGAGCTGGGAATTCAATCCATGTTTCCCTCACTGGTGGGAACCTTCAACCACCTGAACCATCATTACTGCCTCCCAGGGCCTGCACTGGCAGGAAGCTGGAGTGAGGAACAGGAGCCTAGTGTTGAGTCCTGGAATCCTGATGTGGGCTGTGGGCATCTTGACCCGTGTCTTAACTACTAGGCTAAATGCCCACACCAAGGGTGCTGTCTTTCAAATAAAAGAATCATGGGTATGGCGCCTTACCTACTTACTGGACCAGATTTCTGTTGGGAAGCTTAGGAATCTGTATTTTCCTTTTTTTTTTTTTAAAAGATTCATTTTTATTTAATTTGAAAAGCAAAGTGATAGGGAAAGACAGGAAAAAGATCTTCCATATGCTGGTTCACTTCCCAAAAGACCGCAACAGCTAGGAATGGTCCAGGCCGAAGCCAAGAGACTGGAACTCCATTTGGGTCTCCCAGGCATGTAGGTGGCAGGATCGAAGCATTGGGCTATCTTCCAGTTTCCCAGGAGTGTTAACAGGAAGCTGGATCAGCCTCAGGAATCTGTATTTTCACAAATTCTGCTGTCTTTATGGTCATGAAATTTGGAGAACCGTTATACAACTGTTCCTATGGGCTTTTAAATACTGTTCATTTCATTAAAATATAGTCATGTGCCACATAGCAGCATGTTGCCTCACAGCAGATGACATACATGATGAGGGCTCCGTAAGATTACACTGCACTGGCTATTGTAGCTTAGCTTGTGTAAGTCACTCTGTGATGGTCACACAATGATAAAACCACTTAACCATGCATTTCCTGGAACACGCTCCTGTCTTAAAACAGCACCTGATTGTATCTTACCAATATATTTTGTAAAGCCTTTTGTCTGGTAGGTTTTCAGATAGAGTCATCATAATTATTTTTTTTAATACATGGAAAATGCATATTATGAAAAAACTATTTATTTTTGCAGCTGGTGCTGTGGCTCACTAGGCTAATCCTCCGCCTTGCGATGCCGGCACACCGGGTTCTAGTCCTGGTCGGGGCACCGGATTCTGTCCTGGTTGCCCCTCTTCCATTCCAGCTCTCTGCTGTGGCCAGGGAGTGCAGTGGAGGATGGCCCAAGTACTTGGGCCCTGCACCCCGTGGGAGACCAGGATAAGTACCTGGCTCCTGCCATCGGATCAACATGGTGTGCCGGCCGCAGCGCACCGGCCGCAGCGCGCCGGCCGCGGCGGCCATTGGAGGGTGAACCAACGGCAAAGGAAGACCTTTCTCTCTGTCTCTCTCTCTCACTGTCCACTCTGCCTGTCAAAAAATAAAAATAAAAAAAAAATAAAAAAATAAAAAAAATTTTTGCACCAAGATAAACTCATACTTTCAATGACATCTTCCCACAGACTTTTCAAGCACCCTCATCCTCAAATTCATTTGCCACAACGTCCTTGTACTGTTCTACAACACCCCAGAGGTACGTGGAAGAGGGGCGTCTCTTGTAGTTCACATTGAGAGAATAAGGCAATGCATTAATGAAGAGCTAGTCCTTAACTGGTGAGCTCCATATGAGGGGACATTCAGAGTAATCTCTAGTGGATTCACATCTTGTCACAGTAACCTCCTAACTTTGCAGCTCCGTGCTTGAGAATACTTTGATTTCTGAAGGAGTAGTCTAAGCAAGACTTTGAAGAAGCTACCAAGAACTGAAGGTATGAAAGCATTTCATAAGCAGATAACGACATATTTCCTGAAGCCATACGGTGATAGGGCTTTTTGGTGTTGGACATTGCCTAAAATAGTCCCTAACAGCATGGCGCCTGGCGGATGATAGGGCGTGTCTGAGGCCACTTCGGTCAGACCACCTGCAGGAATAGGTCCGATTTAGTTCCGGACACGTGGACAGTGCATGATCCCTATACCTCACTTAAGGTGCCCCATGCGTGGTCCACCCATGCCTGCGTGACCTTTTTGCTGATTGGCTCCCCTACTGCGCATGTCCTTCATAAGCTTTACAAGCCTGTATGCTTCCTCAATAAAGTGGTTCCTGCTTCGACAGAACTCACGGGTGCTTGTGGTGTGTTCATCACCCGTTGACCTTACTCTTCCTGTTCGCCTTGTTGGGGAGTGTCTGTACTGGCCCCTGCTGGTCAGGGGCCAGCCTCTGACTTGAGACCCTGACATGTTGGAAGGCTGCGTGTCCAAATATTAGGGTGAAATCAATAAATGCAAATTCACTAACTGCATGTTGGGAAAAATTTTCCAGATGTCTGTCATGTCTCGTATGTCGTGAGACCGGGGCACTGACTTCTTCTGTTCTGGACTTCCTTTTCTTTCTTTTCTTTTTCTTTCCCCTCTTCCCTTCCATCCCCCTTTCTCCTCTCCCTTCCTGTCCTGTCCCCTCCCCTCCCCATCCCAATTCTTCATTTTTTAAAATTTCCAAGCAGGGAATCTAATTGAACCCAGGGTCTAACTCTCTGAGGGATGAGATATAGGGACAGAAAATGGAGTGTACCATTTAAAACCAAGGAACCCCAACCGTCTCTCCTTCTCTGACACACCAGGTGCTTCACGGTGCTAATACTGATGGTTTTCTGTGCTTGTCAGGGGTAAGGCCTGGGCTGCGTGGAGGTGGACTCACAGGCAGAGGCCAGCGGGGGAGCCCGGGTTGTTCTGCATTCACATTTCAAGGATGCTATGGAGCAAAGAGACAGCGAGCGTGTCTTTCTGCCCAGAAAGGCGGATTTGTTTACAACCTTGGAAGATATGGTATTTTTCTTGGAATAAAGGGAAAATATGCTTATTGTGCATTGTAAGGATTTGTGTTCCCCAGTCTCTGGGATTTTCTGTAATCAGCCCATGGTGTTGACACTGACTGGACTTCCTACCCTGCTTGAGAGAATGAGGGTGTGGGGAACTCTGGTGCAAAGGCAGGCAGTCTGGCCGCTACTAGTGCTGTGAGTAATGAAGGGCTTTTCTTCTGATCCAGTTTTTTTTAGCATTTTTGAGCACCCATGCCTGATTGAGAGGATAAAATCTCAGATCCTCCTAAGTTCCTGATAGTTGGACTTTATAAAGAAAAATTGTGGAAATATACATTCTTGTTCACAATTACAAAAGTTCTTTCCCTTGACCTTGTAGATAAGTAGTGTTCATCCTATTTACCTAACTCAGAATTGGGACCTAATGATCCCTCTAATAACAGACATTCTGATAATTAGCCTTTAAAAATATATGCTTATGCTAGAGGCCTTTAAATGTTTAAAGTTGCAGATAACAATATTAACAATAATGGTTGATTTTCAGCTATAGTTCTCTCTTGATTGAGTTTCCATACAAAGTTTTTACCAGAAAGAAAACCTTACATTTTCACTAAAACCCAGAAGTTTATCATAAACTGTGTTTGTGATCAAGAATTCAGTTTCAAATGAGTTACAAAAATTACTTAAAAGTAAAAGTCAATGTGTGAAAATTAGGGACTAAATGATTAGCAATTATTGGTAAAATTATTCTCTTAAGTCTCACCGGAATCCAGCTCACTAGGAAATGCACAAATAGCATGTACTATATACTTAATTACATCTGAACAGTCCTTTTTTACCCTGTAGGATAACATTTAAAGCTTATTGGGATTAATGGATGGATGAGGTTACTGCAGCTCTTCCCATTGACCTCAAATAGTCACATCCACCCAGAATGCAACATATCTTCATCTCACCATCTCACCAAGGTCCTTGAAAGTTTCAACTCATTGTAGCATCAGCTCAAGTCCCAAAGCTCATCTGAATACCATCAGCTCAGAAGTGCCAAATACCGTAATCTCAGTCAACTACATTCAGTGCAGCTAAGATTCTGGGTGCCATCTATTCTGGCATTACTGCTTCTCGATCTCTGGACCTGTGAAACTAAAGAAAAAGTCATCTGCCCCTAAAATAAAGCAGTGGGATAGGTTAGGAGGACAGGTAAGCCATCCTGCCTCAATATAGGTGAAAATGGCAAGAAAGCAGGAGTTTCTGTTTCCAGTTTACAAATCCACCTGGGCAAACTCCATGAGGCTCCGAGGCTTGGGGGTCATCCTGTGACCCAAGTCATGGCTCTGCCCTCTGGGATCACAGCTGCCCTCTGGGTGACCGGTTCTCCCCTCAGAGGTGAGGCGTGCCGGTGAATTTTCTCATATTTGTGTATAACCAAATTTCCTTTGTTTCTTTCCAATTTCATTTCATTGTGGTTAAACATCATAGACCTAGATCTTCCTCTGCAACCACCTCTTTTTGCTCTAGAAAGGTATTTTCTTGTGTTCCACTTTAATTTCCTTTTGTTTCTTTGACAATATTGTCTTCAATTTTTGTCCTAGTTGTCACCCTGGGGTTGATAAACAACTTCCTAATTTAAAGCAGTCTGGTTTGGATTAATGTGAGTTACATTTCCACAGTTTACATAAGCTTCCTTGCTATCTGGCTTCATTCCCTCCTTCCTCCATTGTTCTCTTGTTGTCATCCAAATTGCATCTTTGTACATGCGTGCTCATCAGCACAGTTTTATGATTATTGTTTTATTCAGTTGTCTTTTTAATCATATAGAAGAAGTTACAAGTGAAAATACATCCTCTGTTGCCTTTATTTATGTAATTACTTTCACTGATACTCCATTTCTTTGTGTGCATTCTAGTTACCCCTGTCTGGCACTCTCTCATTTCATACCGAAGGATTCTGTCTTATATTTCTTGTAGTACAAGTCTGCTAGTGACTAATTCTCTGAATTTTTGTTTATCTGAGGATACCTAGTTTCTCCTTCATTTATAAGAATTTATTTTTTGAGAGGCAGAGTGAGAGAGAGAGGCAGAAAGATGAATAGATAGATGCTAAATAGACAGATGTCAATTTTCCATCTGCTAGTTCACTCTCCAAATGCCCACAAGAGCCAGCCCTGCCTGGGCCAGGTTGAAACCAGGAACCTGAACTCAATCCAGGTCTCTCATGTGGGCGGCAGGAACCCAAGTGCTTTACGTTGTAATCTGCTGCATGCTGGAGTGCACATTAGCAGGAAACTGGATTGGAAGCTGAGAAGGGACTCAAAACCAGGCACTCCAATATGGGATGAGGATGTCCCAAAGAATGACTAGATCCGCTATGTCACAACGTTCACCCCTGACCCTCATTTTTGTAGGATAACCTTCTTTTTCAGCATTTTGAATATTTCATTGCACTGCCACTGTTGTTTCTAGTGCAAAGTGTCCATGTGTGTTGGGTCTTTGTCCTCTTGCCGTGTTCCGGGTTTTCTTTGTTTATGAACAGTTTGCTATGTATGGATCTCTTTGAGTTTATCCTATTCTGCGTACACAGAGCTTGTCAGGTGCCCAGATTGGTATTTTTCATCCAATGCCAGAAATCGTTGCTCTTTAGTTCCACAAATATTCTTTCTTCATTTTTTTAAACTTTTCTTTTAGGACTGCCACTTATGCATATGTTGTATTTGATATTGTCCCACAGGTATGAGAGAAATTGTTTTTCATTTTCTTTCATTTCTGTTCCTCAGATTGGTTATGGACTAACCTTTTGTCAAATTGCTAATTCTGTGACTTCACTTTTGTTGTCGGATCTTCCTAGTAAATTGTTTTAGTCATTATAAGTTTCAACTTGAGAGTTTCTACTGGATTTTTTAAAAACAATTTATGTCTTTTTAATAATTTGTATCCTTATCTCTTTGGTGAGATTTATATCTTGTTAGTAATTTGTATGCCTCTATTTGATGAGATAGAATTTTCAAACTTTTACTCATAGATTCCTTTGATTCTTTAGCCAAACTTTTAAAACCTATTTTAAAGTCTTTGTTTAGTAAGTCCAAGGTCTAGCCTTCCTCAGGGATGTTGACTTCTTTTTTTGCCCTGCTTATGTGAACCATTTCCCTGTTTCTTTGCATAGCTCATAGTGTTTTGTTTAAAACAATATTTTCAATAATAAGACAAGTTTGAAAATACGGCCCGGTCACATCTCTCATTCAATGAGTTATTTTGTTTGTTTAGTGACTGTTTCTTTGCTCAGTGAATTTCCTAGACTGCCTCTGGGTTCTCTGTATTCTTTGTCATTTGCAGCGTTGATGCTTCTGCTTGTTGAACCTAGTGGTCAGCTGATGAATGTTGTCAGCTGTCTCAGCTGTCATTTCCTACTTGCACAGCACCTCGTGATTAGTCAGAGACAAGAGAGCAGGATCTTTGCAGGTTTTTCCTGGGCGGATCCACAGCCTTGCATGGCTGCTTGGCCTTGCAGCCTTCAAGGAATATGTGTTTTGGAGTTTGTAAGAGCCCTCTATAGACATCTCATATCCCAGTTTTTTTAATCTAATTGTGTTTTAGGCATCTTCTTCTTAATTCCACCTGGATTCATTGCCGCAGCAGCTGTGGAATGAGACAGGCTGCTGGTTTTCTACAAATGCTTGCAGAGTGACCTGGGAGTCAGGTAAAGTAAAGACAGAACTGGGAATGGGGCTTTTTGGGGAGCTACCTTATCAGTCAAATAGAGACAGTTCTATGGAGATGGGGCTTTTGGGGCGGCTCCAAAACCATTCTGGCCCACACAGTGGTTGTTATGCTGCTATTTCTTTCATGATCATTGTGGTTCTGGGCTATGATTTCCAATGCTATCCCTGAGTTGAGAAGGCGAGGATGGGGTTAAACCAAGTTAAGATACCACAGCACCGTTGTTCTTACAGAGATATGGTTATTTTTCTTGAATAATGCTGTTGGTTGATTTCCAGAGTTCTGAAAAAAGTAGCTTTTGAGCATTTTTGCAGTTGTTCTTGTTGCTTTAGTGGAGAAGTGGATTTTTCAGAGCTCCTTCTTCACCAAGCAAGAATGCTTCTCCTCTGTCCTGCTGAGTTTCACCCATCCCGCAGGACTCAGGAAATCTGACAGTTCCATTAGGAAGTTTCTATGCTCTTAAGATTTTTGTATCTCGTCTATCTCCCAGGATGCCTTGTGCTTTTCACTCTTATCTTGTAAGCTGTCTGTGTCATAGGTGTCTCTGCCATGAACGTGTAAATGGGGGGATTGTATGCTGCTCACTGTTATGTCCAGGATAGAAAAGTACCTGGCACATTCCACACCACTATTGTCGAGTGAAGGAGTATTGCACTTATTTTACAAATGCACTAGTGAAAATAACCAATTCAATATCCAATAGGTAAAGTTTGCTTGTCTCTGGAAGTTTTAGAATGATTTGTTTTGTGCATATTTTATATTTTTTTGACTGTAGATGTCTTTGACAAGATGGATATTTATCTATTTTTCAGACTCCACAGCATATTCTCTTGACTATTAAGAGGTTTTTTGTTCTTCTTTTTCTTTATTCTATCCTCTCCCCTATGTCCTTCCAAACATGGAGATTACAAAGATCAGATACAAGGGGGAAAGTAACATAAGGACAGTCTTACTAGTGCATGTGGGAGAGGAAAGGGAAAATCATTTTCTTTTCCCTGATGATGAAGTGGTGGTGTTTGTAGGCTGATTACATGAATATGAGTTTCATGACTTTTTTTTAATTCTAGCACCAACAGCAGGGTTCCTTCAGCAGAGTTCCTTGATTGAGGAGCTAAAGGCAATGAGAAATAAGTGTGGCTGCTAATTAGACACTTTGAATGAGCAGAGTGGGAAAACGAGCCACTGAGAACAGCAGGGCCTGCCTATGCTCTTCATGTCTGACAATCCCAAGTTTTGGAGTGCAGAGGAAACGGACATGCTGTTTTTCTCTCTGAACAGTTTTGATCTGGGAGTCTTGTCAGGCCAAGGAAAGCAGAGAATCACCAAATCAATGCCCCATTCCTCAGTAAGCCTCCCAAAAAGTATTGACACAATACCTGATGTGGAGTGTGATATGTTGAGTCTATGCTTCCACGTTATACATACCAACGTCATGAAGACGTTTTAATTAACTACTTTTTTTCTCTCTCAAGATTGGCTTTGTCACTGAAATGGTAGCCCACTATTAACAACTTAAGGGCACAATAACACGTGATTCACATAAAACAATCACGTAGAAGGCAGCCCGGTGATTGACACGGGACCTTTGTTCTGCATCACTCTGCCGCAACCTCAGCAGCCCGCGTTTGTGCCTGATGCACTGACATTCCCTGGTTTGTAACATTGTCTCTGCACAGGGAGATTAGTGATGAAGTCAGACTCGAAAAGCTATATGTGTGTTGTCTTGTGCATATCTGCAAGCCAGAAAATCGCCCGCTTAACCAGAAGGGGAGCACACAATGCATGCAGTAAGCTGAAAACAAAGGTTTCACAATCAGGGGGGTCAAACACTGCATGAAGTTCAACAGTGTACGCATTTATTCAGAGGTACACACACACACGCACACATATAAAATATATATATATATATAATAAATTGGCCTGATGATCAGAGATTTATATATCATAAGTATGTATTATCTGTAACAAATATATAAATAATATATAATTGACATTATACTTATGAAATACATAACATATATATATTAAATAAACAAATCTGCCTGATGAGAAAGCTATCCTCTTTCTGTTTTTGTGTTTTGGATGTATTGTCAAAAGGTTTAGGATATTAGTTACATTGATAGAATTTTCAGACATTGTGAAAAAAAAGAAATAGGGAATGATTTTTTTTTTTTTGAGAGGCAGAGTGGACAGTGAGAGAGAGAGACAGAGAGAAAGGTCTTCCTTTGCCGTTGGTTCACCCTCCAGTGGCCGCTGGCGGCGACGTGCTGCGGCAGGCGCACTGAGCTGATCTGATCGGAAGCCAGGGGCCAGGTGCTTCTCCTGTCTCCCATGGGGTACAGGTCCCAAGGACTTGGGCCATCCTCCACTGCACTCCCTGGCCAGAGCAGAGAGCTGGCCTGGAAGAGGGGCAACCAAGACAGAATCCGGCGCCCCGACTGGGACTAGAACCCGTTGTGCTGGCGCCGCAAGGTGGAGGATTAGCATAGTGAGCCACGGCGCCGGTGGGAATGATTTATTTTTATTTGCTACAAAAATTTTAAAAAGAGCAGTCATTTGAAATTAAGTTTCTCTTATGTTTTATACCTCTGATTTGTAGGATTCAATTTTCAGACCAATATATACAATCATGTGCTGATTTTTAAATTATACCTTTTTAAGCTTCATATTAAGTGATGAATTTGTTCCAGATAATTTGTTAGTTCACTTAGGAGCACATCTGTTCTTGGTCTAATAGTGTCATTGTTCAGACTTGCCCTAGATTTTGTGTTGGGTCCAGACATATTTTTAAAACTAACAACAACAAAACCCACAAAAAAACAACTGAAAAGTGCAAATGTAGTTGTAAAGCTGCCCATATCTTGGGTATGAGGGAAAACAAATGGTCATTTCAGATTCATTTTGAATTCAATTTTTAATCTAGTGACAAAGTGTTCCACTGTGTCCCAGCATGGGCCTGGCGTGCTCCTGAGCTGAGCAAGGACAACAGGAAAACACACGGGGAAATTCTGTGGCACTGTGGTTCATGAGGACAAAGGCAGAAGGCTTTGTCTCTGCCTGCCCTGTTCCTGTTGTCAGGTTCGGAGCACGCGCTTTGACCAGCCATTTGCAAAAGTAAGCATGGGCCAAATGAAGGCAACCTTCAAGTTCATGCCATTATTAAGGGTTTGGTGGTAGCAGTCTCCGTGTGCGTGCACCTGTCCTCCCGAGCCCTGAACTGCCATTCCAGCAGAGCTGCCTCGTCAGTGGTCCTGCCTGGCTGCAGCACTCCTGGGAGGTGGCGTTGATGGATGGTGATCTGGAAGTCACATGTGCTGACCCAAGCCCTACACTGATGGGCATAGGCTTGACATGCCAAGACCTGCTCTATGAAATCATGCAGTGGAACCATGAAGGCTAATTAAACTCTCCGCAAGCTTTCTGGCCGAGATACTGATTCCAAGCAGAAGTTAGCTGCTTCCTTTTAAAGGTGTTCCAGGAACTGAAGAGATTTCCCTTTTCTTCTGTTGTTCGATAAAGATGCTGAAAATGCCTTCCAGGCTGTGACGTATCACTCATGAAGGTGACTGGGGGGTCACGGCAGAGCATCCTTCACCGAAGGTCATTCAGAAATGACCTCTTCCACTCTTCCTTGTACACTCGGTGTCCTGTGCTAAAACCTTCCCAGAAAGAGAACTCGGTGCCCAGAATTTAACTCACTTTCTGTAAGATGGATTCCCATATTCACAGCATGTTGATATCTGTTTAATAAAAACTATGGCATGCAT
The DNA here is from genome assembly GCF_964237555.1 of Oryctolagus cuniculus. Taxonomy (NCBI): domain Eukaryota; kingdom Metazoa; phylum Chordata; class Mammalia; order Lagomorpha; family Leporidae; genus Oryctolagus; species Oryctolagus cuniculus. The sequence goes on along the minus strand of NC_091436.1, from coordinate 12,010,998 downwards.
ATTCCCTTCGTTAATATGTTTCAGAATTAAAATGAGGTTTCCGTGTTTTATTTATTATAATCTTTAAAAGTTGCAAGCATTAATATTGAACAGTTTCTAATCTTAGTCATAGATTTATTAAATTAAAGGCATATAAAAGTAAATTACTCAGTTTTTATGGCCATCAATTATTTTATGTGACCAAAGCTCCTTACCTAATAAACAGATGATAGGCGTGATCATTTTTGAACAATTGATCATTTCTATTGGAAACACTGAAATTTAGACTATGAGGCTCTGGAATTTCAGAACAGGATTTGGGTTAAGTCCAGGGAGAGTCTGCATAGCTCCAGGAGCAACATCATTCCAGGGCAGGACATAAAATCTGCAGAGTATTAAAAGGAGTCAGTGTATGGCTAAATAGTGATGAGACAAGATGGAGGGTTCTTCCAAACTTCACATAGTCTAAGGCAAACTCCTATAGACCTAGAAGGCTTCGTTTAAAGATTCTGAAATCTCAGCCATAGGCAATAATTTTTCAAGGAGCAGATAAACATGAAATTAAACAGAGGGGTGGATTAGGTTGTGGTGGGTAGGCTCCTGCTGGATACAGCTGCATCCCACATTGGAGTGCCTGGGTTGGCGTTTCATTTTCCAACCCACAGGCACACTGGGGCACAGCAGTTATGTGGGTCCCTGCTGTCCACATGGGAGACCCACACTGAATTCTTGGCTTCTGACTTGAGCCTGGCCCAGTCCTGGCTGTTGTAGGCATTTGGGGAGTGAATGAACAAATTGGAGATCTCCATTATTTCTCTCTCTCTGCATTTCAAATAGATTAAATAAATAAAATTTAAACTTTAAAAATACAGAAAAATCCTATGGTTTGAATCAAAGGAGCCCTAGGAACTGTGGTTGGTGGGGCATAGTAGGGAGAAACTCATTTCCTGCCTTATACTCCAATATTTTTATGCATTATTCTACACACACTCACTCTTCCTCTCACTCTCTTTCCCCATAGCCTAACAGTGCATTTGTTGAGGGGAGGGTGGAGTGCCAATTATGTAACAAGGACCTGTTCACCCCATGATGTAGCAAAATGAAAACTGAACTTGAACAAAGAGGAGTGGTGTTTATCTCTCCAGCTCTGCGCTTAACAAGCTGTGTAACTTTAGGAAGGTCCCTCAGCCTGTCTGATCTCCAGCTGTGCAGAGATGTTGTGAAACACAAGTATGATGATAGATGTTAGAGTGTTTCATCAGTAGTAAATCAGCATTATCCAAATGCAGCTGTCATTATTTCCACTCTATGTTTGAATGTTGCCTCTTATCATTGCTTTTAGTTTTCGTATCCCTCCTGGAAGAATGCAAAGATTTCTTGGAGAAATCACTCTGTGAATCGTCACAGAAACCACTCAGTGTTGTGTGCATATTGGAAGCAATGACTTTGTCAATGAAGCAACCACATGAACTAGCCAGTCAGTTTCAGGCTGCAGCGGCTCTTGTGCAAACAAGGTGTGAGCTCAGAAGGCCAACATATCCTAAGGCAGCCGCTGGAGTCTCAGCTTCCCCTCCCTTGTGTGTGTGTGTGTGTGTGTGTGTGTGTGTATGAATCCTAAGGCTCCTCTCCCTTCCGATTCTTCTCCACACATGGAGAATAGGTTTCCTCTTTTGCCTTAGAACATCCCTAAATGCAGACATCCCTGGGGCATTCATATCTGGTCTTCTAGGGAATTACACCTTAATAGAAGGATACAACACCATGCATAGAACAGTATTGATTTCTTGATTGCTGTTCATTTTCAAGTTTTCCAGACATGCTATACTCTGCTTATACATATTTCTTAAGAAGAAATCATCACTATTTCTCACATTTCTGACTTCTTCAGAAATGTATTCATTTTTATTTTGTGCCATAAGAAAATACGTCATTTGTATTTCTTGTTTCTAATATGCTGAGTTATTACTCGTAGGCACTTTGATGTTCAAAATTGGAATTTTGAGGAACCGTTTCAAAGACAAAGAAAATAGTGCTGAGAAAGCCCCTGCTGTTTCTGACCTGGGTGACTGTAACTGGGGAATATGAGCTGCTGAGGCTTTGTACCCCTCCGCTCTCCAACTCATAAAAATCCCAATGTCACACGGTGCCCTGGCGTGCACCGAGCAGGCAAGGGGTTAAGCAAGCTTTCTATTTTATGGGCCTTAAATCCTAAGTGATGTTCTGTGTTTCACATTACGAGGGCAGCCGTGAAAGGTATATATAACTTTTTTTTATTATTATTTTTCGCATCACCTGAGTAAGATTTTGAAAGCTTGGGAACATCCCAGGAGCAAGAAAAGCATGAAAGCATTCAGCAGACACGAAGTAGAGAAGATACATTAAGATTAGTCACTGCTTTAGAAACAGACGTGCAGCACACACATGCGCACACATGCACACACCAGGGACACCATTCCGGGAAGGCTTCAGGTCGGCTTTGACAAAAAAATAACACACACTCTATAACACTTGAAAGAATGTCTTAAATGTTGGGCTTTCTGTATAGCTTAGGGATGTTACCAAATGTAGAAATACCTATTTGAGATGTTTTCCCAACAATAGAATGTAATCCTTGTTTCTTGATTCATGGAACTTTTGGTGGGTGCCTTATGTGTCATCATTATGGTTTTGCTTCAAAACAAAGTTTTACATTTCAAATATTGCTAAATTCTTCAAGATCTTGTGTTCTGTGAGTTCTGTAGATATTTCACTGCTTGTTCTTTGCAGTTTGTGTTAATGAATAATAATTGAAGTATTAAACCATCTAAAATACTTCTATATTCTAGGATTGAAAATATTCATCTAATAATCTGAAAAATATAAAAGCATTTTCATACATATATTTGTGAATAATTCAAAGTGATTTTTTTATTTTCTAAAAGTAAATCAGTAACCTAATGTAAAGTAACATTTGGAATACATTAATAATAATAGCAAAAATCTGTCATATTTTAAATTGAAAATAGTACACACAAGCACATTTCAAATACTTGCATCCAACTTTTCTTCACAGAAAGTTTTAAATTGGACCAATAACTAACAAAAAAACCTTGATGTTAGATATCAGTTTTATTACTTATTCTTTATAATTCATAATGGTATGAAAATTTGTAACAATATCATTTTAAACACAAAGTGGTGAAAAAAGTACAGTAATCAGGCTATGAACTACAGGTCATAATAGCTTTTAGGATTATAATGCGGAAGAAAATAATAGTTGCAAATTATTTAACCAGTTAGTTCTTTGTACAAAGCAAGCAGTTTATAAAGTCAATGATTTTTTATTAGTTTTTGGCTTACCAATTGCTGTATATGTGTGTGTGTGTGTGTGTTTGTGTGTGTGTGATGACTATGCCCTGGTAGATAAAGTGCTCAGAAGTTTCCCTCCTATCTGAACTCCATCCACAACAGTTCACTCTAAAAGAACCAGTTATACTGACTCGTATCATCCATTATCATCCATGAGTTAGTTTTGATTTTTCCTTACTTATGGATTCATTTGGTTTTAGTGGTTTTTTAGGATTTTATTTATTTGAGAGGCAGAATTACTGACAGAGAGAGGGAGAGACAGAAAGGTCTTCCATCTGCTAGATCACTTCCCAAATGGCTGAAATGGTGGAGCTGAGCCAATCTGAAGCCAGAAGCTGGGAGCTTCTTTCGGGTTTCCTACGTGGGTACAGGAGCCCAAGAACTTGGGCCATCTTCTTCTGCTTTCACAGGCCATATCAGAGAGCTGGATCGGAAGAGGAGCAGTGGGGACATGAACTGGTGCCCATATGGGATGCCAGGCTGCAGGTGGAAGCTTAGCCTACTGCGCACAGCACCAGCCCCTGGTTATAGTCTTTTATATCTGTCTCCTTTGGGCACAAGTCATGTTTGTTAGCCTTGCTGCGTGTTTTGGAGGCTCATTATTTTTTACTAATATGAATCAACCATACTTTATTTGTCCACTGTAATGTTAATAGCATTTGGTCCTTCCAGGATGTGTCCACCATGAATAAAACTTGCACATGCATGTCATTTGATGGAAATGTGTTCATACTCGTTCCTAGAATGGTGTTTAGTATATTTAGAGTTATCTTTTTCTTTTCATTTCATGATGGAGTTTCATGGAATCAATTGCATTGTTCACTTGTTTCAGTTTCCACTATTTAGTTGTCACTGTTGAAATTTTATGATTCACATCCACCCTAACAAAAGTCTAAATTTTATCAGAATGGCTTTACTGATCTCTAGAGCAGCAAATGGGCCTTGGAACCCTGTAAGTCTCTTGTTTCACTATTAATATGTTTATTTGGCCAGTAGATAGCAACATATTGTTTTTAAAACTCCACAAATTAGTCCCAATTTATGTAGTGACTATAAACTTGAATTCATGTATGTGTTTACAGTCTACTTGCTCACCATTCTTTTTATATCTTCTATTGTATACCTTCTTTATGGAAATGCTTTTCTGCTTTTTTTTAGAAATTCCTATGATGAATGCTTTTTTTATTTTGTTGTCTTAACTTTATTTCAACCTTGTTCTTATGGGAAATTTTATGATCTAAATTGACGGTTATTTTTCTTGTGCACTTTGGTGATATTATCCTATTTCCTTATGGCTCTCATATTTTTCTGTTTAAAAACAGCATGATTGTCATGTGGGGTGGGGAATGTCCAGCCTGTGGGCCTCATAAGGCCTGTGAAATCATTTGGTCTAGCCTGCCAAGGCAGCCACAGCTGAGACTCAAAATCCAATAAATCTGTAGCAGGCTACTTTTTAAGTTAATAATTGTATATGGCCCAAGAGCGATGTTATAAATATCTAAATGGCTCTTGGCAGAAAAAAGAGTTCCCACCCCTATATGGCATCAGTTCTTTCTGACTGCCTAGAGATCTTTTCTTTGCATTTTTTCGTCTTCCATTTGTACTTTATTTATCTTTTTTGATTTTTATTGTGCAAGTGCTCGCTTTGGCAGCACATATACTAAAATTGGAATGATTTTTATTGTGCTTAATGAATAACGCATGCTTTGTTTTTCATTAAACATAGAAAATTCTCAGAATTTTTTTCTGATTAAATGTTTCATCATTTCTCTGTTCCTTTTTTTGTAATTCTTAGTAAACATATTTTAGACCTCCCTTATTCTTTACTCTGTGGCTCTAAGCTTTCTTTCCCATTTCCATCTTGGTTATCGTTCTGTGCTTCCATACCCTTGGTAATTCCTTCAGCTCTGTCTTCCAGTTCACTAATTATCTCTTCAGTAAAATCTAGCATAGTTTAACAATTCATGCCTTATTTTTAATTTTTATATTCAGATAGCATAAATTATTGTATTCTGTTGATTTTTAAAATATATGCAAATACATGTTCTTTCTTTATAGATAAACTGCAGGGTTCCACCTTTGGGGACTGTCTTGTACTTGTGAATCCTTCTTCGTGTAAATCAGGCCTTTATGGATGTGGCTGATCCATTGGTGGTCCATCTCCCGGCACACCTGGATCAATCCTAAGCCTCCACAGTTTTACTTACTTTACTTTGCATAGTTCTAATGTTTTTCTTGATATCTTGATCTTTTCCCCCTGTAGGCTGCCTCTGTTTCCCTGCTGTGATCCCAATTCCTACATTTCTAAATCTACTAACACTATCTCCAGTTTCACCTTTTTTAGATCAAGTAAGTCTTTGGGGCAGAAATAAACTAATCATAGAAACCATGAAATTTAATCTGAAATCATATTAAATGTCTTTGATTCTGAGTGTCTGGCTTCCATTAGTCTTGACTTTGTTCCTTGGAATCAGATAGGTGAAGCAATGCTTTAAAAAAATCATTAAAATAAAAGCAATGGCCTTCATAAAGGCAGTCACCAACCTGGAATACTAACAACTTGTTTGTGTTTCTATTCCTGTACCCTTATGGCATCATTCAGTTGCCAACAGCATGTTTTCTGCTTTGCCAAACCCTAGGGTTGGTTCTGTCCCTAAATCTATGTCCACATACAAGGGTACTTCAGAAAAATTAATGGAAAATGGAATTAAAAATTTGTGAAGGAAGCTTATTGTGGAAAATTTCAATTTTTTTTAACCAAAATAAATTTATCTTTTAGTTCCATTTTTTAGAATCTTTTTAAAGTACCCACATGTGTTCTGGGCATATAGACAGCTCTGATTGTTACTATACTGGCATAGCATCAAGAGCCCAGGTGCTTCTATCACGCTTACTATGCTGCTTTATCAACTGAAGTATTGTCTCTCTTCTCCCCATGTCTGTATCCCTGTTAGCTCACAGATTGCCCTGTAACCTTCCTTTCTCTTAGGGTGGTTCTTGTCCACGTGAAGTCCTCTTATTGATTTTCCCTGATATTGCCCATCTCCCTTTGCTTCCCTTTTGCTAGAAGTTTGCATCTCCCCTGATGGCATGCTCCATACCTGAGTATTTATCTGTTCTCTGAATGGATGTGTCTCGGTGACTCCCATAGTATTCAAGACCATTTATCACCAAGCTGGATAAGGAAACAAATGTGCAGCAGTTACAGTAATTTGAGGCAGATTACCCCTTCTGCCTCTAGCCCCTGAGCTGTCAGAGTCAGCACTCCTGTACTTGGGATATCCATATCCACTAACGGGTCAAATGACTGGGTTGCAGGTCTGGCTATAGTAAGAAACATTAACATTTAATCAACAAATATTTTGGACACATACTAGTGTATGAAGCAGAAATATCAAATAATGCCCAACATCTCTGTAGGCCTAACATACTTCTTCGAACATGTTAACTCCTTTAATTTGCCCAAATTGTATATAAGATACAATAATCTATACATTGTAAGAAAAGCTGAAGTAAAGCAACTGCCATCAGTTTTCATGCAGTGTCATGATCCATCAGGAAGCCATCAGAATCATGTTTCAATCCTCAGAACTCTAAAAAATCCACAAAAGAATTTTCACCTCTTTTCAGATTTAAGGGATTTCTAGAAACTTTACCTCTGAATTCTTGCTATTTAATAAGATGGGGTCAGTGCAGGGGGAGCAAAAATTGATAGAAATATAGTTTCTATACATAGTATTTGGCAGGAATGGAGCACAATCAATACGAAACCTCTAGTTTAATACTGACTTTTACACATAAAAACACCATACCACACTTTTTAACAGCAAAGAAACATATTAAAATCAATATTAAGCACAAGTATGTATTCGTCCAAAGAAAATGTCAGATGAAAAACCTGTAGAGATCAATATTAGGGACCAAAAATTTCACGTATTTTCTCTGTGATATTTCTGCTAAATGAAGAAATTCATATTAGTGATATTGACAGTGTGCATGACTCTCTCATTAAAGAAATGCCAATTTAATAAATACATGTAGTAGTATTGGATTTTTTCCAAACCTTTTCCCTCTTTTTGTTTTTGGCGTTGGTTCATATAAGAGTTCCTGATACATCTGGCACATATGACTTGGTTTATTTCAGCCTGAGTGGAGGAACAGTAAAAGGTATGCATCGGCAGTGGTGGCAGCCTAGGTAGAGAAGGGAAGTGTGGCAGGCTTGGGGGTGTGTGTTTATTGGTGACATTTCTAGTGAAGCACTGAGGGAAACAAAAGTTGAGAAGCATAATTTTACCCTACAGGATCAACTTTCTCCCATATAATAAAATGAATATTTTTTTTCTCTAAATATCTCTTAGAAGTTGTCATGCAGCTTCTCCACCACCCATCCAGAAGTTGTTGAACACAAACCCTAAGACCAGTAACACATTCAGCTTCGGTAGATTTCTTTCAGGTTAGCTTTCCATCACTGAACACTTTCAATGAGACTTGTTTCCAAATTTCAGCAAAATGTTGGCTATCGACCATTGTCGCTCCCCTCTGCCCAATCTGTGGTCATTAGGCTCCTGAAACAGAAATCCCAAAAACTCTTGTTTCCTGTTTTGTTGCTTTCACCAAGTGTTAATGTCAGTGGCCACTGTCGTGTTGGTAGCTCCTTTACAGAATTACCCATCTTTCTAGAAGATTCTGTGAGGCATATGTACAATGTATGAGCTGCATGATCAAGTCAGGTTGCTCAGCCTCTTTGGTGTTGCTTCCAAATTGCTAATATGTACACGATATCTGTACTGCAGGCTTCATGGCAGGGATGAGCACATCAAGCAATAAGTGTGAAGGGTGCTTTTGACAACTGCAAAACCCTGTACAGATGAGAAACCGTCACTCAGTGTGGAACTCACAATCCTCACAACATGTGAGTATCATTCTCTGATGCTAGTGCCAGAGGCAACAAGCAGAATCTACATCAAGGTCCAGGTTCAATTAAGGGGTAGAGAGCAACAATGAGATTTAAGCCTGTCTAGACAGGTGGACAGGATGAGTTTTACCAGTGTTAGATCTATCTTGTTCTTTTTAATGCATTTTGTCTTTTTAAAATTGTTTATTTATTTAAAATCAGAGTTATACAGAAGAACAGATGGCAAGAGAGGGAGATCTTCCATCTGCTAGTTCATGCCCCAGATGGCCACAATGGCCAGGGCTGAGCCTGGCTGAAGCCAGGAGTCAGGAGCTTCATTCAGGTCTTGCATGTGGGTAGCAGAGGCCCCAGAAGCTGGGATATCCTCCACTGCTTTTCCCAGGACATTAGTAGGGAGCTGGATTGAAAATGGAACAAGAGGGACATGAACTGGCATCTGTATGGGATGCCACGTTACAGGTGCCGGCTTTACCCACTATAACAGAATGCTGTGTCTTGTGAGTCTTGACTTTATGTGTCTGAAAACTGCCCTTGCTGGGAGGTGGTTAAAAAAGATGCTTTAGCCCTTTAAATTTCAGAAGTGTTGGATGAAGGAATCCAGAATAGCCACTTCCAACTTATCAAGAGAGAAAGCTGATATCATTTAAAAATGCAATGTTGGAAAAAAAAAAGTCCCCCTTAAACACACATTTTTAAATCTTGTTGAAAGAGATTCATAATTTGACAAGGATGTGTGAATCTTGGTTCTGATGTTCAGAAGTATAAATAAAGCAATTTGCAGCCCACGTTATAAAAACTAGAACTTTGCATCCCGTTAGAAAACTGCCCTTTGTCTTTCCCCCATCACCGTAATTAACTAGTTCCCATTCATTAAACAATGAAACAGACAATTAAATAGTAATAATAGCACTTTAATTATGAAGGTATTGTTATCTGCATAGAATATAGAAGGGGAGATTGCTTTAGCTGCATTTAAAACATTTCCTTGTCTGCTTTTTAAATGAAGAAGAATGAGCGTTCAAACCGCTAGAGCCTGGAACAGGAAAAGCACAGAACCTGTACCCTCAAAGGCCGTTTCTGATAAACAGGAGTCTCATTTATTAATGAGGTAAGCGCTGATGAAGACACATGAATTCCTAGAGCATCCTTAGTATGTTTTTCGGAAGGCATCTCTAACAGCCCTGAGCAGCATCAGCAGGTATTTTTAGACACAAGGATGCGTGATTGAGGTGAAAGTCCTGTTGCCTGATGCCTTTAGAGTTCCTTAAGCACCATAACACTGGGGCGAAATCCAATTGAAAGTGCTCTGTAGGTAGCTTTGCTGTTCTCCTCTTAGGGCTGGGTGTGATTTTAATACTGGAGTTGGCTCCAGTTTTATTATTTTATGTTTTGATATAACTGAATAAATTATCATCTCTCCAGTTATATAAAAAAATAAGCTGAATCTCCAAAATATGTTTCCTCCCTACAATTGGTAACATTCTCCACATTTGGAATTTTATTTCTGAAGAGCAAGCTTCAGATAGAAACAACTTTCACTTATTTATTTATTTGCGAGACAGACAGAAGCTTCCTCTTGCTGATGCATTCCACAGTTGCCTGCCACGCTGAGGCTGGGCCGGTCCAAAGCCAGGCGGCAGGAACTCAGTCCGGGTCTCCCACATGGCTGACAGAGACCCAACTACTTGAGCCATCACCTGCTGGCTCCAGGGTGCACATTTCAGCAGGAGGCTGGAATCTGGTGCAGAGCCACAACTCCAACCCAGGTACTCTGATAGGGAGTGTCAGCTTCCCCAGGTGGTGACTTCATTGTTAGGCCTAATACTCCCCTGACTTTCTGTTCTATCACCGTCACCTGTCATCTGGTGAAATCCTAGGATGCACGTAGCTTTGGCATATAGAACACAGTTCTTCCTTTCTGTTTCATAATTAAAATGAGCAGTGTTTATTACTTGTTACATGTTCACCTGCAAGCAAGGTAATGTGGTTTGAGCATTATAATCTAGACTTGAATCTATGCTTGCCACTTTGAAGCTCTGTGACCTTGAATAAATAATTCCTTCAAGCCTCTGTTTTTCCAGCTGTAAAATGGGGCTATGTGACAGGCTTTGAGGATTAGGTAGTTATATATTAAACAGCATGGATCCAGGCTTAGTGCATTCTTAACCTCCATTGTCATGATCATGTTGCATTTCCTGTATATTACAATCACTATCCTCCTTGACGTAATGAACAACTGTGTCTTTCTAGAAGATGTAAAGAATCAGTTATTCTTGTTTTGCTCTTTCCTTAATCAAGTACACTTTGACTTTTTAACAGTCTTGGAAATAGTGCAATTTCTCCCACACAATTAAAGCAGTCTCTGTTGGATTCAGCAGTTAAGTTGCCTGTGATTGTTTGATGCATCTGTCTGAAGGGCGGCCTCAGAATCCAGGAGCCCTGAATCCTGCCGTTGCTTTCTCTAAAGCAATATGTTCCTGTTTCTCCTTTTCTAACCTGGAAGACATTGGCTCGTACCAACTAATCCTTTTTAAAAATAATTTATGAGATGGGAATTTGATGTAGCAGTTAAGACAGCGCTGTAAGTGACCATATCCCATATTTGAGTGCCTTGGTAGGCGTTCCAACTCCTGTGCTTCTGATCCTGCTTGCTGTTAATACTGATCCTAGGAGATAGCAGGTGATGGCTTGAGTATCTGGGCCCCTGCTACCCACATGGGAGATCCAGATGCAGTGCTGGGATCCTGGCTTCCACGTGGCCCAGCCCTAGCTGTTTCAGGCATTTAGAGAGTAAACCAGCAGATGGAAAATCGCTCTCTGCCTTTCAAACAAAATGGAAATAAAATCATTTAAGTCAAAGTCTTAAAGGTTTAAGTAACCATGGATTCCTTTGGGAGTTCATGTTCATTTCAGATTTCTCTACAGGTTAAAATTGCACTCTCTTCACATATTTTTAGTCTTCCAAGTCTTTTAGTCTGTAATCAACAGTAAATTGATTGCAGAATAATAGTTGGCAAATAGTTAGCAACCTGAACCACAGAATATTTGATGCAAATCTAAATATCAGAAAGACCTAACTTGAATGTGTGAAATTTTAATTTACAAGTTCAACTACAAGAAAGATACTATCGCACAACTCAAGGTACATTCAGAACCCTGGCTACATTTTTTGCTACTTGAGTGCAGAATACATCAGTTCTTAGATGGCCTTTCAGGCTATTGATGGTTGGATGCAAGGATCCTCTGTAACCCTAATTTAAAAAAAAAAAAAATCTTCGTCTTGTTAATTTAAAAAAAAAAAATGTTGCTTGACAAGTTCTCCAATCAACCGTACTGTCTTCTGGCAAGGAGGAGAACAAACCCAAGAAAACACATCCGCCGCAATCCCTGTGTTTTACGAAGGAAGCCCCAGGCTGAGGTGTGAGGTGCTCGTGAGCGTGACAGCATCCATCAAGATTCCCTGTTGGATCTAGGAAGCACATTGGCCTTTAAACTGCCTCATGACCATTGGAAGCTGAACTGTTTACTTTTGGTTCTTATCTGAGTTCTCCCAATGAAGAATTGTTTTGATCAATTTAATAATCAATTTTTGCCAAGGTCATATTGTATTTTGTTAATTTGCTGTCTAGTATCTTTCTTTGTTAATCAGTGAGCTCATGAAATCAGAAAGAGTTAATATCCTTCCTTTATTCTCACAATATTCCTAAGTGACTTTCAATGTTAAATATCCACAGCTATTCAATTTTATTTTCAAACTACTCAGGAGTTCACATAAACACCATTTTGCATTTGATTAACATCTCATCCTCTTTTCAGTCCATCAAAACAAAAATTTTTGAGTAACTACTATCAGGATGCTGTAAGGGAAAGTTTCATCATGAAGAAAAAATATAGGCCTTCTCTCAGTTGCTTGACTCTCTAGTCTGTGAAGATGCATTGCCTTTTTTTTTTTTTTAAAGATTTATTTTAGAGAGAGAGAGAGAGAGAGAGAGGTATCTTCCATCAGCTGGTTTATTTCCTAGATGGCTATAACAATTGGAGCTGGGTCAGGCCAAAGCCAGGAGTCAAAAACTCCCTCCTGGTCTCCCACATGGGTGGCAGACAACCCATGCACTTGGGTCATCTTCCACTGCCTTTTCAGGCACGTTCGCAGGAAGGTGTAGTAGCTGAGACTCAAACTGGCGTTCGGATGTGGGATGCTGGCATCGCAGGCAGGAACTTACCCTGCTGAACCACTGTGCCAGTTTGGAAGATAGGTTAAAAATTCTACTTCTCGTTGGCAGACTCTGTGCTGAATGTCTTATCTACGTTATCTCAATCTCCTCTAATATGTGTGAGGCATGACTGTTCCCTTTTTACAAGTAAGTAGACTTAGGCGAGGGTGAGGCAAGGATGAGACTGAATTACTCTGCCTTCCTGAAATACATCACGCCTGTCTGGAGGATGTGCAGACACAGGGTTCTAATCCCAGGAAGTCCGCTGACACTGTAAGGGAGCGGAAAATCATTTGTCATGAGATTTCAGAGGAGGGAAGGGTCACCTGTGATTCCAAATAATCAGAAAAATTTCACTGACATGATGGCATTCTTTCAGCGTCTTGAAGGATGGGGGCGCGGGGCTGAGTCTTGAAATTAAGAAGGTTCCAGCCTAGTTGAGGGAAAAGTCACTGAGGGACGGGCAGGATGCACCTGGGAGAAGTGGGCGTTGAAGTGTGGCTGAGGTACACCGCCTACAAAGGTGTGTCCTGTGAGACGACCTTGAAAAAGTAGATTCTGGGAACGTGCTGGTGGCTCCCGCACCTGGCTAAGGGTTTTCTCACTTCTCTCCTCCCCATGGGGTGTTTCCCTGCCCTCTCTTTAATTCATGGCTCTCCAGCCCGCTCTCCAGCCTTCTCCCTCGAAGACATGAGCTCCGTTTTACCGCTGCTGCTTGTTTTGGAATACTCCTGCTTGGGAAGGATGCTACCTTCTGCCTCTCTCCCTAGTCCTGAACCTCCAACACGAGAGGCCGAGCACAGATCATTCTCTTCCCATTCTTCGTTGAAAGTTACTACTTTATGTCTTGTTCTTGTTTCCAAACCAAGTGTGAGAATTTTTGTATGTTCTGTGTTTCAGCCCCCGTTCACTGTTCACTACTTCAAGGACTTGCATTTTTATTTGTTTGCATGCCAATTCTTGTGATCCAGTTCCTCTGTATGCTCGGAGCCCGAGCAGCTGTTTATTTCTGGAAATGTAGTCTTTCCTGTGACTGGTTTTTCCTCGATAACTCTTCCCCTCCACCAACCTCCACCCTTTTCTGGTAATGCAGTTGTACTTTATTCACAGTGTGACGACTATGTTTAATGGAAAAGAAATGAATCAGACGTCTTAGTTAACCGGAAGAGTATCTGATAGGGAGAGGAATAGATTTTATCATCTCCTGGTTTTCTAGTTCTTCTCTATTCTTCAGAGTGGGCCATGCACTTAGGGCAGCTCAGGAAGAAGTTCAAGGGCAGAAGCAGCACCATCACCTAAGGACGAAGGTGAATGTGTGTTGCATGATCTGCGACTCCCCGCTTTGAGTCCTCTTCTGGGGATTCCCCTCCTGCCGTTCCCAGCTGACTGCAGGGCCTCGGCACTGCACCTTCAGCGGCACAGACCAGATGGTGGGTGTGGGTGGAATCGGCATCTCCTTTACTCACAACTTGTAAATGATGGAAAGAACGGCTCAGGGTGCCTCAGTGGCCACAAAGATGGTCTCTTTCACTCATCATTCTCTCTTGTTTGACTGGAAACAGGAGGGGATATTAAATTCATTCTGTTGATAAGTTACATCAAGTGCAGTCAGGAAGCTAGCATGGGCGTTTGGAAGTGGAAAGCCAAAAAAGGAGTTTCGTATTGAAGCTAGCCTCCAAATGTGGCTCTGAAGCGAAACGACGTGCGTGCCGGCCCTCCTGGAATACCCACCATCCGTGCAGCAGACCCTGCCCTGTCCTTCTCAGACGCCGCTTCATTTACTGCCCGCTCTGTGTGTGAATGACTATTATCCTTCCTTTTGTACTTTCGTTTTGAAGACACTGAGACCCAGGGAGGTTATTTATCCTGCTAGGATTTGAGCCTGGATGTGATGGGCTCTCAAGTCCCTGCCACCCAGTAACACATTAGACTAAGAGAACCACCTGTCTTGGTGATGTGTGCTGCATATTGAACTCATACTTTGACCTCGATAGATCCTCTGGGAGATGTACTGGAAGAGAAAAGAAGCCTACTCCCAGGGCATACACAATAAAGCCAAAGAGGCAGCCCTACCAGGGCCCTCTCAGCTTAGAACAGCATCACTTTGAGTGGAGCCTGGGCAGAGCTGCAGAGGTGCCCAGAGCTGCTGTTACTCCAGGAACTGAACACATCGTTGTTGCCTGAAATGGACTGGGGCTCTGGACTGCACCGTGGTTGTCTAGGAAAGAGTTAATTCTCACTATCAGGGAACACTTAGATCTGAGAGGAACAGATTCCAACACCTAATGGGATCTTAGATGACATGTTGTGTAAAATTTTCAAAGTGGGATTCTTACATACATAATTTATCTCTGTAATTAAAAAGTCCAATTTAAAAAATAATACAGATGCAACACATAGTGGTGTGATTTCTTGTCACAAAAACAAATTATTATCTTGATAATGCAATACTATAATTTACAATGCTGCAAAACACAGTGGTTTCGCGAATTGCATGATGAATGTTGTCTAATTATTTTCTTCCCAGTTCTCTCCCTCTTCACTTATTTTGCTTGTGATATGCTAAGAATCTGGTTGTCAGGGGTGGGTTAAACTCTGGGTCTATCAGCCTGTGTAGAATGAGGACGAAATTCAGGATGATCCCTTTTTTGTCCCGTTGGGTACGCAAAGCAAGTGCCCTCCTGAGCTTTGATATGAATGGGCATGTTGCAGAAGGCCTCCTGCAGGGATGTGGTGTTGGTGCGTTGGGTTTCATTGCACATTCCTCCAACATTCTGCAGATGAGAGCAAGGGGCCTCCTGTTACGAGGGTACTTTAGCCGTACATAACCACTGTATTTCTCAGTGCCCCTCGCTTGCCTCTGGTTACAGCACCATCATTCTTAGAAGGGAAGGGAGAGTACACAGCTCTCCCACCACCGATGCCACTCAGCCGGCCCCAGGTCGATGTGGATGGCTCTTCAGCGTTGGAGAAGGTACCTTTCACCTCCCCAGCACTTGGCTTTCACTGGCCCGTGGCTCGGAGCCCAAGAGAAATTCTAACTTTGCTGTCTGCATCGCCACACAGGAGAACTCAGCTGGTGGATGGAAATTTCAAACATTTTGGAAATGTACACCTTGTCACTCTCTGAGGGCAATGATTTCGAGAAATTATGCCATCTCTACCAACCTCTGCATACTAAGGCTAGAAACCCAGCCCCACTTCTAACTCCAGCTGAAGTGCTGAAGGTCAGAGGAGTCAAGATGAGCCAAAGCTTTGTGCATGTTTCCATTATTATGCTAATCATATGCATGGTCTTTCTGCACTTACACATCCATTTTCATGGCCAAAAAAAAATAACATCCTTGTTTTAAACAATGCTGATATTGTAATAAAACAGTGACAAATGGCTGAAAATTTCAAGTAAAGGCTTGCATTTTGCCCTTGGCTTGTGACATTTGGGAGAAAAAAAGGAAAGATATGACCTAAAAAGTGGGTTTCAAAGTCTGCTAACTATTTAACTTTTATTTTTTTTTTTTGGTTTGTTTTTCTGTCCTGACTTTGGCGTTCATCTCAGATTTTTAATAAGCTTATGATTTGGATGGATATTTGAAAACAAATTTTAGGATTCATATTGCCACATTTTTGATTAAACTATCTTTTTTTTTTTTTTTTTTTTTTTTTTTTACAGGCAGAGTGGACAGTGAGAGAGAGAGACAGAGAGAGAAAGGTCTTCCTTTTGCCGTTGGTTCACCCTCCAATGGCCGCCGCTGCAGCCGGCGCACCGCGCTGATTCTGGCAGGAGCCAGGAGCCAGGTGCTTTTCCTGGTCTCCCATGGGGTGCAGGGCCCAAGCACCTGGGCCATCCTCCACTGCACTCCCTGGCCATAGCAGAGAGCTGGCCTGGAAGAGGGGCAACCGGGACAGAATCCGGCGCCCCAACCGGGACTAGAACCCGGTGTGCCGGCGCCGCAAGGTGGAGGATTAGCCTATTGAGCCACGGCGCCGGCTCTGATTAAACTATCTTGAGAGTGACACTATCGGTAAAGAATTAGCTGGTTTGGTGAGAGACTTTAAACCAACTCTGATTTTGGTGCTCAATACTCTTTTTTTTTTTTTTTTAAGATTTTATTTATTTATTTGAGAGGTAGAGTTACAAAGAGAGGGAGAGACAGAGAGAAACTATGCATTGGTTCACTCCCCAGATGGCCTCAAGGGCCGGAGCTAAGCTTATCAGAAGCAAGGAGACAGGAGCTGTTTCTGTGTCTCCCTTGTGGGTGCAGGGGCCTGGTCACTTGGGTCGTCTTCCACTGCTTTCCCAGGCCACCAGCAAAGAACTGGATTGGAAGAGGAGCAACCCGGACAGGAACTGACACCCTGGTGGGATACTGGTGCTACAGGTGGAGGCTCAGCCTACCACACCACAGTGCTGGCCCTCTTCTTGTTTTTCTTAAAAAAAGATTTATTTCTTTATTCAAAAGAGTTATACTGACTTTGATCCCCAGCTCTAGCTCTTGATTCTGGGTTCCTGCAGCAGCAGTGATGGCTCAGGCAGTTGAATTTCTGGCACTCACGTAGGTGATTTGGATTAAGTGCCACACTCTGGGCTTCATCCTCCCCAACCGACCCCTGGAGCCATTGCAAGCATTTGAGGACTGAACCAGTGGGTGGAAACACTCATCATTTGACCAAAAAAAAAAAAAAAAAAATTTAGGTAACAACAGGTGTTGGGGATCAGTACTGAAAGACTTTGAATAATCTCTGTAAGTTTCAGAAACATAAATTGTCATTGCTGATTCTTTTAAACCATCCCTCATTATCCATATTAGTAATAATGTCACTTAAATTGTCTCATCCCATTAGTGTGACTAATACTTCCTTAAACAAAGAGAAAGCTCCATGCGTTGTATTTCCTTTCTCTCTCCCCTCAACTCTAGCACTGTGCTGAGTGCATCCTCCCTGCTCGCACACAGATCTGACTGGGAGCTTCCCTTGTGTCCAGCCCCTGGCTCTTTGCACAGGCTGGCTGCATGGGGCCATGAGGGGGATATATTCACTTCCCACCCTTACACTACTTTGTCACATTCAACACGTTTCCTATTTCTAGAGCCACATTTCTGAATTTGAGTACATTTATAGAAGGCCACAGGGAAAACATATTCCCTAACGGAGTGAAAAGACATATAGCCTAACACGGGGGTCCCTTTGCATGGAGCTCTTAGTCCAGTAAATTAGCTATCTCTGAACGTGGAGCGCAGAACCTGATGAGGCGCAGCCTAGTGGCTCTGTAGCTGGATTCCTGAACCACTACAGGACAGCAGAGAGCAAGGGTGCCAGGAGATTCCAGGGAGAAGGATGGCTTAAGCCTCAGTGAGGCAGACTAGGCCATGCGGGTCTTGTCTCTCTCTCCCAAACTTCTCCGTGACAGCCTCATGTGCTGGGCAAGGCTAGGGCGAGGGAGAGAGAAGGGAGGCAAATCCTCGGGCACGTTTATGGGGCATCTGGACCCATCCCCTCTGAATCAAAAGAAATTATATTTCGATGTAGTATTTAAAAGAAATCAAAATTGATGCAGACAATTCATGAGCAACAGAATATCAGCATTTTAAACAAAGGGAGAATCGGTATTGCTGATTTTTCTTTTTTGCCTCAGGCTCCAATATGGCTTGGCCCAATTACTGATCCTGACTTTATTTAAAGTGTTGATGTTTTCTCCATGATTGATTTTTGCATGAATTTTTAAATATTTCATTTAACTATGACTTACCTGATT
Source organism: Oryctolagus cuniculus (assembly GCF_964237555.1). Lineage (NCBI taxonomy): Eukaryota > Metazoa > Chordata > Mammalia > Lagomorpha > Leporidae > Oryctolagus > Oryctolagus cuniculus. Next base: position 11,992,790 of record NC_091436.1, on the reverse strand, counting down.
GGAGAGGGGTTTTTGTACCTCGTTAGATTTGAGGCCTGAAGCTGAGTACCTACCTGGGGTAGGTGCTTATTCAATATTCCTTTATCTATTTCTAGATTCAGTAGAGAATGAGCATATGCATTTGTGAATTTCCTTCTAAGCCGCAGACCTATGAACAACTCTCCTAATTCAATTTCTTCCTCCAATATAATCTCAGTGGTTGAGAAAATTGTTTATTATCTAATAGCAAACTGACCCCCTAGGCCTACTCTGTAGGCTGATTCTGAAATATCAGACACCTGTTTAAGGAACTATCCCAGGTCCATCTTTTTTTCTTTTTTTCTGGTGCGCATTACGCACCTACCACATGCCGAGGGCTCCCCCAGGCATCATTTCTGTTCTCATGGAGCTTATTAAAGCCTGGGTCGGGAGGAGATAAGCACACTGATGATGCATGAAATCAGAGAAATATGTACGAGATAAAGAAGTAATCCAGATGAGCGAGCGATCACAAATATAAATAAAACTATTTCTCAGCACGCCTTCTACTCCAGTAGCCAAAGATCATAAAATAAAGATAAGTTTCCTCTCCTATTTGCCCATCGAAAATTGTTACTTACTTTGGGTGAAAGGATATTTGCAAGGCTGCTTTTATGATATACAGCTACATTCACCTCAAGTCAAAGCATTTTAGAGATCAATTTTCAGAGCACCAGGAGAAGACAAGAGACATATATCTGTAGGTTGCCCTGAATTTTGCTTCTGACAGTGATTGAAATGGCTAAGACCACCTCTACTCCAGCACATTCCCACTCCATATCAGCTACCTGAAAACTGACTGTAGATTCTCAAAGCCAAGTGCAGCTTCCAGGAAGACCAAAGGCTAGACAATTTGGCGTTTACCTCCCTGGGGTGTGGTTTGGACCATATTTTGTTAACATATGCATAAGGCTGTCATGAACCAGAAAAGGAAAAGCTGTACTGAGAATTAAACTCATAATAACTTTTTCATTTTTCATAGATGATGTTTATCACACGCAGTGCTTGAGTCTAGGGATGCTGTTTTCACTTAAGTTTCCAGAAATGTTTATTAAGCACATACTAGGAACTAGCGCTGTACCGTAGGAGTCGAGACACAAAGATAGATTATGTGAGGTCTCTGCCCTGAAGGGGAGCGCAGTGAGGTGGAAGGCAAGAGCGAGCAGGAGAGTCCAGTAATCCCAGACTGTAGGCAGGCAGACTTCCTTGTGTTTTGAGGAGTTTGGCCATTGACAGGGTGGGGGCTGGGGTTCAGGTTGCCTATGTGGCTTTGGGCAAATTTCCTACCCTCTTTAAACTTCAGCTTTCTCCTCTCTAAACTGAGAATAGTATTCCCTTACCTTGCATGTTATAAGATTGAAAAGAGAACCTATGCAAAGCACTTGAATTGAGCTGAGTGCATGAATAAGCTCCCAGTAAATCCGAGCCATTATTATACCAATGATATCATCACCCGAGATGGTTATGGGCAGACTTCTGTGGCAACACACCGGAGAATCAGTTTGTCCAAACTGGATGGAGTCCTGGGGTACTCAGAGGGAACAGTGTGTACGAAATTAAAGAATGAGAGAACTGGAAGCAGATGGGGAGGAGGGACAGCAAGACTCTCTGGAGTCCAGCTCCTGCAGCTTCCAGCCTGCAGAAGAACCAAAGGCAACAGAGAGAATAAGGAGCTGGGAGGGTTCTGCGGCTGGCTGGTGAGGAGTCCCCAGCAGTAGCCTTGAGGAGGGCAGAGAGAGGCGAGGCTGTGGTGATGAGCGACTCTGGATGTCAGCTGGGAAGAAGGGAGGAGACAGGAGAGAGCAATCTGTGCCACTCGCAGCACTCACAACAGTGCCTCGCATCTAATAAATATTGCGTTAGTGGATTTGGCCAGCCATTGATTATTGCTTCCATGTTATTTATAAGGTCTACCATTTCAATTAAAAAAAAGAAAATGGGCTTCATTGGAGTTTTAGTGCAGTGGTTCATCAGGGACAACAAGCTCTCCCATGGTTCCCCTACGTAATTCCTGTGCTTTATGATTGAAATGACACCTTGGGATACAGCAAATTCAGTTCCTTCCCTCCAAAAAAACCACTTCTAGCAAATCAATAGGTTTAATTTAAATCTAAATATTAAGGAAAGTCTCCTTCCAATGGGGGCATAAAGCAAGGGTGAAACAGAGCTGTTTGGTGGATGATACCAAGGCGTAGGGCTCATTGGCTAATTTGACTCATTTGCTTTCCAAATCAAAAGTATCATTGATATTTTCCTATTGCATTTATGAAACACATTCAGGATACCCTCTCTACAAATTGCTACCTTAGTCTCAAATTAGATAGTTTTAATCAGCTTTCTCTTTTTGTCCACAATATCTAAGTAATACCAAATTTGGGAATAGCATTTTAATTAGGCTATCATTATTAAGGCAGCAGGTGGCTTTTAATGAGATCTTGAAACAGAGCTGTTTCCTCCATGTCCGGTCAAAATCCACACTTTGCTGCCTTGACAGAAAACACGACACTGTTTTTCTCAGTTCTGGGGAGATGAATCAATGAGGATTGTGATTGTTTTAAAAATTCAAGTTTCTGATTGAGCCCGTTTTTGTGTTTTTCAAGGAGGGAAATACTATTTTTTTAAAATAAACAATAGCTGCACTGGCTCAAAAATTCATGCAAATTAGCTCATATCCAGTGTGAACAATTAAATCTGAACTATAAGAAGCTCTGTTTTTCAATTCTCAAACAGGTTTATTGAGAAGAACCTGAAAATCTGTGAAAATGAATACACTTACTTGGTATGAAAGAGAGTTCTAGCAATAAGAAGTTAACAGTTTAGCTGAGGAAAGAGCTGTTATTACCTTTGTAAACCCAAATGGAGCTGTCAGATTGTTTTCTGTTTCTTTCTTGCATATAGCTCAGGAAGTTTAGTAAAATTTCCCAGAAATTACATTCTCTGTATTTTTTGAAAAACTTGTTGTTTAGGAGTAAAGAGAGCCTAGATCATCCACCAGGAGGATAAATGCTCTGATTTTAAATTATTTTCTCAAAGTTCACTACCAAGTCCTCTACACAGGCGAATGGAATAAACAGATGATCACTTATCACAAATATAGAAGCACTTCTTTTACTGTCACATACTAAGAACTTTTGCTGGGTTGATCAAGGGTATTTTAATTTTTCCTTTGTTTTCTATGTACTCATTTGCAAACAGGAATCAAAGGATTTGCAGAATGAAATAATGCTGACTTCAGTGCTTCCAAGGGAGTAGTGTGAAGTTTGGCTTGAAGTCTTTAACACGAAGACTTTACCTGTTCATTTCTTGTATCTCTTTGTCTTAGTGCAGTTTCTGTTACTGTAACACCGCAGAATGGGTAATTTATAAACTATCAAGCTCCTTTGCCTGATGGTTCTGCAGATTGGGAAGTCCACGGTGAGGCGGCTGCCTCTGGTGAGGGCCCTCTTGTGGCTTCAACACGTGGCTCTGTCACCGGGAAAGAGCAAAAGAAGGCAGAACTTGCCTGAGTAACAGCCCACTAGCTCACTGCCTCCATAGCATTAATCCTTTCCCTAGGGACCTGATCACCACTTCTTAGACCCCATCTCCCACCATTGTTGCACTGGAGTTTTAGTTTCCAACACATGAACTTCAGGAGACACATCCAAACCATAGCACACACACAGCACCTACCACAGTTGCTTAGTGGTTTGCTGATTTCACTTGCTATATAAAGAAAAAGATATAAGTAGGTCATGAATTGACCGCACTGACAACGCATGTTAATTTAGGTTCTAGGATTTAAGGGAAATCAGTAGCACCTCTGATCCAGCAGTGGGGACTTCGCCATCCTAAAATCAATTCACACAGTGTGGTTTCAGATCTGTGACCTGAGTAAAGGTAGTCCCCATATAACTGAAGCAGCCTTCTGCCCAAATCTCTGTGTTTTAAGAGTTTGATGAATTCCTTTCTTCCAATATTGTCATGCCATCTATTTGAATCAGTGCCCCATACCGTAAAACTCGATAAGGAAAGCTCCATCCATAGCAGGCACCCGTGTCAGGCAGCAGTGGACATTTGTCAGTGCTGCTCAGTGGAGATGGTGGAGAGGAGACCCATGAAATTGATTCCAAGGGAGTGGAGATACGCTGACGTGGTTAAGACAGGAGAGGGACACAGGCAAAGTTGATTTTGAGGATTAATTTGAATAATTTAATAATACTGAGAACAAGGAGTTGATTGGAGAAATGCAGGGAGCGTAGGCTATTAAGCGAGAAAATAAAAGATGCAACAAATGCCAATCCAGTCACAGGGTGGTTAGCAGTGGGGAGGACAGAATGGAATCAAGAACAACATAAGAAGCTGCATGGGACTGACAGCCACTGTCTTCTTTTGGGAGCAGAATTTCACCACCCTGAAGAAAAGGCAGAAGAGAAAACCCTCAGAAAAGTAAATTCTCAAAGGACAGGGTGCCATGCCTTACCCCCGGAATACACAGCAATCCCTGTGGAAACATGGGGGTGGTCAGTAAAATTCAGATATTCTCTCTCTATTTGTTTATTTCTTGTGGGGTATTGCCCATTTTCCTACCATACTTCATCTGTCTCCTTCTCTGTTCTCTATATTTTAACATATGGATCTTATTTTCCTGTACAAGGATTTGGCACATAGTAGAAATCCTTTTAAAGTAAATCGGTACATAAGTAACTCACAGGCTGAGACACAAACTGTCTGATTCTGTATATTCCAAGTACTTTTCATCACACCTCCCTGACTGGGCAGTAGTTTGAGAGAAGATTCCTTAACTGACATAAGTACCATTTCTTCTATAACTTTTTATACCCAGGTATCACAAACTGCATGAGAAAATGACTTAAGACATGTCAGCAATGAAGAAATGTAACAATTTTGAAAGAAGTGGTTCTTTATAGCATAATTTTACTAATAGCATTACCAAATACATTACCACCCTTATTAAAAAAAAGAAAATGTTATCTCACTTTATTTGAATGTGGTAAAAAAGCATAATTCTTAACATTGTGAGTGACATTAACATTTTAACAAAAGTTATAGTCTTTCTTTTAATATATTATTGTTATAAATCTGTTTAATTTTTAGGATTTTCAGGAATAAATATCATAATCTGTCCATTTTCTCTGATTTCATAATGAAAGTAAATGAGAAAAGAGTGTTCAGGTGGCACACGTTTGCTACACAGAAAGTTCTTGGAATGCCGCTGAGCCAATAGCAGGAACTATCTGAATTCTCACTGTGATTATGATCGCTGTACATGATTTAAATTTGAAAGGAATAAAAGGAAATAAGTTTTTCCATCTCCCTAACAGTAGTTCATTCATTTACTTCCTGTCTTGCCAGGTCATTTATTTTTTCATTCACTCATTCAAGAAATACTGAGTGTCTACTATGTATGGACATTTTGGGCCACCTAATATCCATTCCTTCTTGTAAGTGTCCTTGATTTTCTGCGGCATTGGTTTTCTTCCACTGCTTGGAACCTAGGCTCAATGGTAACCCATAAAAGTTCTGTCCTAATAAAGGAGCCAAAAGGCCCCATGGAGGCTCCTTTCTCCAAATCTTTGCTATCATCACCCGGGAGCATCCAAAGTGCAGATATTTGACCTGAACTTGGTCAGTCAAGCACATTCCTCTGCAATGATGAAACTTGCGAAGAGTGACAGCCCCACGGAAAATAGGCTATAACTCGTCCCTTCATTCCAGCATTGGTGGAGAGTAGGGGTGGGGTGGGGGGAGAACACAGGCAGGTCTCTGAGCGCTTCCTGCCTCTACAGCCTTCTGACACTTGTTGATTCCGGGCTACTCCAACCTTCTCTGTCTGCCCTCTTTTTAGTCCACCCTTCTTATTCTTCCAATCGCTTCCCTGTTTCCTTAACTTAATCAGATTTCATTTGTGATACTTGCAAAGAACCCAAGCATAAAGACACAAAGCTTGCCTTAGAGGGACTTACAGTCTAGGGAGCAAGTGGTAGAACCCTATCTCAGAATACTTTTGAATGACAGTGGATATTAGATACCCTTCAATAACCTCTTTTTCAAGTGACCAGTTTTCCAGACTTGTCAGATGCCTGAAGCAGAACGTCCCCCCCCCCCCGCCCCCATTTCCTCATTACACTGGAAGCATTAAGTCTGTGTTTCTGAGTTTCTCAGTGACTTTAGGTGAATGGATATGTAACAGGTAAAACATAAAACAGTTATCAACCGCATAGGAATGGTTAGGGCTGCTGCGAAAAGCAACCTTATATTTCTAGCTCTAAGAACTGAAGGCAGACCTGCCCCAGCAAAGGCCAGATCTATCCGCTCCAGTTAAGACAGACTTCAATTTAATTTTGTTACCAAAAAAGCCTACTTTACCTGATATTTGGCATTTTATTACATAAAAGAAGGTTTAAATCAAGAAACTGAAGCATTCAATATAACCTAATGCGGAATAAATCTGTTACCATATTTAGTTTCATTGCTTTGAGGAGATAAAGACCAGTGAGGGTAACTTTTTCCTAAGTGGATACAACTGCACCACTTTCTCATATAGCTTCTGCATTGGAGTTGAAAGAGATTTTATGCACAAATGCCAATAATGGTTTTAAACAATATAAATACTTGCTTGAAGATGGATACTAATGCTCTCTTTGGAGCTATTGTGGTCTTTCGGGTCAATAATACTCATTTAAAAACTCTCCAAAAGTGTTTTCATACAATAACCCCTGAAGATAATGAAGGGTCATTATGGCCTGCTGAGTCAATAATCTATGTTTTTAATACGTCCTCCAAAATTCATTTCCTTTTCTAAGTCAAAGTCTGTTTAAACTAGTTCAATTAATTATTGTTAAGAGGAAGAGTTGTAATGGATTTGAACTTCACCTGTAACTGGTATTCATCCTCAGTTCTTACAGCCTGTTGTGTCTCCTGTATGTTAAGCTGGTTTATGACCATTAATAATGGAAGATGCTAGAAGAGAGCAATGGAAGATGTAAAAATCATGCGCAGGAGCAAAAAAAGAATAAAAATTTGAGCAAAACAAATAAATTTAAGAAACCTTCCCTAAAAATAACTTGGAAGAATTGGTTAAAAGCTAGTTTGTATGCTCAATTGCTTCTCATAGATAGTATCAAATTTTCTGGGTATTTGAAAAAAAAAAAAAACTTAGCTTTGTAGAATAGAAATGATAATTATGGCCAAACCAACAAAAGTATGACCAGTGGCTCAAAATAGTCTGTTTTGAGCTATAATTTCACATTTATTTGATTTGTGAGAGTAAGAAACACTTTAATGTTTAAAATATAGACATTTTAAAATGTAGTTTATATATTGAATATCTGACAATTGAGACTAAAATTGCTTATACTTTTATGGAAACTGCGCCAAGGTTGTAAGGACTAAATTGTTAAATTTATTCTGGAGGGAAGCACTTACAATTTGAAATAAGGTTACATTTACTTTTTAAACATCTTGTTTGTATGTATGTATGCATGATTTAAAGTGTTGGTGTTCTGTGATTTAACTGGATGATTTTATGCCTACTGCACTTTGGATGCTCATGAAAATGAGACTCCTGTTCCCCTTGTTTCTCTCCTGAACAGTATTTCAATAAATATTTTCTTCCCTTCCTCTCTGTTGTGGTTCTGTGAAAATACCTTTTAGCTTGATTATTTAACCTCGGTTTATTTTGCTGGATGGAGGAAGACTAGCCTAGCTAGTCTTTTTGCCTAGTTCTGTTGTTTGAACCTGACAAGGTTCACAATTTTAATTAAGTTGGATTTTATAACCTGCTGGTTTTCCCCTGATGGCTGCCCTGAGATCCTGAAACAGAGCTGTAGCGCAGTAGCGTGGTACCCGGAGAGGTCACAAAGCTATGGGAGTGAGAAGTGGATGAGGGGCCCTGGAGCAGCCAGAATCTGTAGCCTCCTCCTGGAGGGAGGAGGGATGCAGGGGAGAGGCGGGGCAGCTGCTGGAATTGGAGTCAGTGCAAAATTTAGCATCCCCACACTTGTCTTACCAGATCTGTGTTAGGTAAGCAAGGCCAATCATTGAAATCAAAACCTTTGCCACGATTCTCTCATTCAGTAGAGACTTACTGAGTAAGCCGGGCTGTAGGAATTAGAAAAAAGTGGTGGACCAAGAGCGGATCTAGCTTCTTGCTCACAGGGAGCTCTGTGAGTGAGAAGTTCATTAAAACACCATCAACGGAAATGTGAAATGACAGCCATGAACGGGAGAGGGGGTGTACGGGAGAGCTGACTTTGGAGGATTTTAGCCAAGACTTCCCCTACAAAATAAGCATTTGGGTAACAACTGAAGGATTATTGAAAGCCAGTCATAAGGATAATAGCAATGCTGGTATTACTAATGATAACAAGCAACACTTATATTTATTACATGGCATGGGCTCTAGAATAATAATGGAATACTGTGACAATTACTTGTCTTTGTAACAACCAATTTAATTTTCATAGCACCTCTAAAGTAGGTATTGTAGTTATCTTTGTTTTACACAAGGGGAAACTAGTACAGAGAGGTTGAGTAACTTCGCTAAGATCACACAGTTCAGAAGGGAAGACGTGGAATTTTTTTTTTAAAGATTTATTTATTTATTTGAAAGGCAGAGTCACAGAGAGGAAGAGGCAGTGAGAGAGAGGTCTTCCATTCTCTGGTTCACTCCCCAGATGGCCTCACTGTCCAGAGCTGTGCTGATCTGACGCCAGGAGCCTCTTCAAAGTCTCCCACGCAGGTGCAGGGGCCCAAGGACTTCTAGTGCCATCATCTAGTGCTTTCCCAGGCCATAGCAAAGAGTTGGATTGGAAGTGGAGCAGCCAGGACTTGAACCAGCGCTCACATAGGGTGTTAGCACTGCAAGAGGCGGCTTTACTCACAAAGCCACAGCGTTGACCCCATGGAATTTAAATGAACACACTATAGCTACCGAGTTCATCTTAATCATTCCACCCTTGAACCTTCTGAGCAAATGCAACCTGGAATTCCACATCCTTTTTCACTAGAAAATAACTGTAATGCTGAAGACCTGTGACATTCTCTGCAAGCTGGCAGTGTTTCTGATTATGTTAACTCAATTAATCCTCCGATTCTCTGATTTCCTTGCTGTTTGGCTTTGCAGTAAGCAGGTGGTGGGTAGAAGTGCAGGGCCTTCTAACCGTGCCATGTGGAAGTGCCAGCTCTCTGCTTGGGGAAAAAGAGCGCAACTGAAGAGACCTGCAGGAGGATGGATTAAGTTGTGGAGAAAAATTTTCACTTTAGTATTGTAAACACACATATAATCCCATCATGCGTTACAGGATTTAATCATAAAGAAGCTTAGAAACAAAGCTTTCTTTGGAATAAGAAGGTAACCCTGGAGGCCAACCTGTTGAGTAGATAAGTGAAGAGTGAGCTTCTACACAAATCAACCCAAAAGGGAGTCACCATCCCTAAAAATGTGGTATCTCTTTATCTGGGCAAAGACATTTAAAATAATGCTCCAATTTTTGAAATATTTAACTCATTATAAAATGCTTGCAAATAGATTTAGTTTATGGATATTATGGCAACAGATTGTCAAAGATATTATACAGGCCATTTTATTTTGTAGAATTAAATAAGATGTGCCATCTACAATTTTTAGACTGTAAACCAGAAATAAACCAGTTAATAATTTTATTGTTCCATAGTGCTATAGATAATTTCAAAACAAATAATCAGAAATAATAATATACTGATTTTCATTTAATATCATTGAATTTTAATATATTTCAAATACTAGGTTCATATGCTTTTTTAAAAATGCAAGAAGCGAGAGAGAGACATCTGATTCTCTCAGATGCCTGCAGTGGTCCAGCTCTGGGACAGGCTGGAACCAGGAACCTGAAACTCATGTAAGTGCTCCCTTATGGGATGCAGGAACCCAAGTACTTGAACCTGCTGCCTCCAGGGGTGTAATTTACCAGGAACCTGGAATTGGAAGCAGAGCTAGGGCTTGAACCCAGACGCTCCCATATGGGATGCTGGCATCCCAAGCCACCTATTAACACCTCTACCAAATGAATACTCCCAAAAATGTTTAATATGAAGAAAAGATAGCATCGTGCCACAGCATGGTTTGTGATTCTTGAGGTGACACTTATGGAAAACACAGCTGTAATGAAAGGCCGCAGTGGCAACATCAGTGGGGTCAGATAAAAGAAAATCTATTAAGCGGTTAACGAAGCCTCACTTGCCACAGTTAGCAGTGACTTCAGGTTCAACATTCAGGGGCTGGTGCTGTGGCACTGGCGTCTCATATGAGCACTGGTTTGTTTCCTGGCTGCTCCTCTTCCAATCCGGCTCTCTGCTGTGGCCTGGGAAAGTAGTAGAGGATGGCCCAAGTGCTTGGGCCCCTGCACCTATGTGGGAGACCAGGAGAAGCACCTGGCTCCTGGCTTTGTATCATCTCAGCTCCAGCCATTTGGAGAGTGAACCAGCAGATGGAAGAACTTTCTCTCTCTCTCTCTCTCTCTCTCTCCCTCTCTCCCTCTCTCCCTCTCTCCCTCTCCCTCTCCCTCTCTCTCTCCCTCTCTCTCTCTTTCTGTAACTCTACCTCTCAAGAAAAATAAAGTCTTAAAGAAACAGAACATTCATAATCCGTTAGTCCTAATCTTTTGACAACAGCTGGTTCTTACTATGGACAGGTCACCTGGAGCCCTGCAGCAACTACACTTCATGAGTCCAAACCTTGGATGTAAACCTGTTTATAGATGTCCTCCCCAGGTGTCTGGGAGATCCACTGCTCTCTCGTGGTCCGTGATCACCCTCAGGCTGGGGAGCGTGCAAGAACCAAGCCATAGTCCTGTATGTGTGGCTCAGGGACCCAGCTTCAGCAGGTGATCCTGGACCAAGCACCCCAGAAGGGCAGAAGAGGGAGAGTTTCCTCTGACTGCAGAAGATTTCAGTTCACCCATGTAGCACTGGTATGCAGATTGTCAATGCAGAAGTTCCTCACTAGGGAGACTGTTCATTTCCTAGACTTCCATCACTTTCAAAAGCGCCCAGATTCCAGAACAAGAAGTTAGGAAAACTGAGTTACAGATGCACATACAAGTGCAGGCGGGTCCCATGAGGCACGGTATAGTCTCTCTACTTAAATCTGGAGGTGGGTTTGCAGGCGGGTGACAGAGATGCCCTCGAAAGCCTTCTAACAACTCTCTAATTCCTTTGGGGAATTTCAGTCTCGTGTGTTAGAAGACAGTTGCTATCCCAGACTCTGAATCCTGGATTTGTGGTCCCTTGCTCATTTTCCTTCAGAAATGACAGGTAACTGTTGATATGCACTGGAGGAATTAACGTACATATATTTGAACTTGTAAGGCTTCCACCAGAGAAATGAAGATACACAGAAATAAAAACAATTAGAAAAAATTTAATTTTAACATGTATGTTAATAGAAAGCCTCAATATTTTCCTTATGAACAGCATGTATGTTGACTTTTCTCACCATCATTAAGTTACTTCTAGCTTTTTGAAGTCGTTTTTAAAAGTTCTTATAAAATCAGTCACAAAATGGTTACAAACCCCCATCATATTATCTTTTTTTTTTTTCTTTTTTGACAGGCAGAGTGGACAGTGAGAGAGAGAGACAGAGAGAAAGGTCTTCCTTTGCTGTTGGTTCACCCTCCAATGGCCACCGCGGCCGGCGCACCGTGCGCTGATCCGATGGCAGGAGCCAGGTACTTCTCCTGGTCTCCCATGGGGTGCAGGGCCCAAGCACTTGGGCCATCCTCCACTGCACTCCCTGGCCACAGCAGAGAGCTGGCCTGGAAGAGGGGCAACTGGGACAGAATCCGGCGCCCCGACCAGGACTAGAACCCGGTGTGCCGGCGCCGCAAGGCGGAGGATTAGCCTAGTGAGCTGTGGCGCCAGCCCATATTGTTATCTTAAAGGCTAGGAATTACAAAGGGGCTCCCTCTTCCTTTAAAGTGGCTGATCTAGGAAATTAACAGATCTTACCTAAACCACGTGGACATAAAACCCAAGTTTGTGTTTCCATCACCAGAGCCATCTCTCTCTTTTTCATGAACCACGAGCTATGTAGTCCCATGGAGACATGTGCATGTGCCTTCCCAGCTAAAATGCTCACTAATACATGTCCATTGTCCATCTTGACTGCTTTGATTTTCTCGTGGTTGACTTTCTTCACCTCATTTAGGAAGGTTTCTGCCCAGACTACCAATTTTCTCTTTCTTCTTTTTAAAGTCCAGTCCAGAATAAAAAGGATGTTGATTTCCACAGAGCTGCGTTTTTGTTTTTATTTTGTTTGTTTCCAAGGAGGGATTTTTTTCTTCAAATGCTGAGTGCAGGCCATTTATATTTTGGTTGTAAAAGGATAATTTTTCTAAAGCAGCACTGTCCCATCAAAGGAGGGAAAGTATCACTCCTTCTAGTCCTACCCAATTTTAATACAGGTTTATTGGTAGATAGTGGAACACACAGAAAGACACACATTTACCAAAAAAAGTTGTGGACTTAAGGAGTCAGTAATTCCATTTCACTCCATATTTTGAAAAGTAAGAACTAAAAGTGCCGAGTTTTCTTTTATAATAATGAGACTGAGGATGTTTATAAGGGTCATATTTGAATTACATATTCCCTCATGCTTAGAAGTCAGAGGGGAATTGTAGCTACCATCGACTCATCAACTCTTTTAATTCTGTGAAACAAATCTCTGTGGAAAAATGAATATTAATAATTAGACGATATCCAATTAGGGGCCATAGGCTAGAGCTAATCCCTCAACTCAAAAATCCACAAAGCATATGTAATAGTCGAAACTTAAGTTAACAAACCCTATTAACATAAAATTAATGATAATAGTACGGTGTGAGAGATTTTAGCCCCTTTCACTAAGAGCCTGTTGACATAATTTGTTTTCTTTTTCTCAGGAATTCATGGTCAGTGTAAAACTATAAACATGGTTCTTTGAAACAAACATACAATTTGTGTTTTATATCATGTTAAGCACCTGTATTTTGATCAATTCTTAAATACGAGCCATTTTGCTTTCAAATTAAGAACAAGGTTAAGCCTGTATTTATTTCAATTGAGAAATTACTGAGGCTTCGAAAAACTACATGAGAAATTGCTTCATGTCTGAGTGATAATAAAGGTGCCAAACCAAGTTTCTGTGAGTACATCAGTCCACTACAGATTTGTCTGTCCATCATCACAGCAGTCTTTATTTGCTTTTTTTCCTCTTATTGAGAAGCAGAGAGACACAGAAAGAGAGAGACAGAGAGCTCCTGTCTGCTGTTTCCCTCCCTCCAGGCCTACAACAGCCAGAAGACTGAAACCAAGAGGTGGGAACTGAATCCAGTTCTCTCACATGGGTGGCAGGGACCCAGTTACTCAAGCCATTCACTGCTGCTTCCCAGCATCTGCGTTAGCAGGGACCTGGAGTCAGGAGCCAGAGCCAGGCATGAGATCCTGGCACCCTGGTACTGGATACAGGAGTCCTAACTGGAGACTTACGTGCTAGGTCCAATGCTCATCCCACAGCAGTCTTTATCGGGTGATCATGAACTCCATTCATGGAGCAGACAGTGGTGGTCCTGAGAAGTTGAATGGGTCTCACAGGGGCACTGGCACCATACCCACCTGAGTGAATTCTGGGTGGCAAGATGAGTCCTAAGCTTATCAGGTTTCTCTTGTGCATACCCAGCTCCATAATTTCTTCTCCTGCTACTTGCTCAAGGCTTTCAGATCTGTGCTCCCTCATCAGGAACCCTGGTTCAGCCAAATGGAAGAGAAATAGAGGAGACAGGATTAGTCTAGGAGATAAAGTCAGTTTTCTCACACCCGAGCCAATGTTCTATTTGGATATGTTCTACAGATTATCTTGAGTTTTGTGCAATAAAATAGTATCTTTTCACATCATGCTCCTTCGTCTTGCTGGAAACTTTGCAGGGTGTCAGAGACAAAATCTAAAAATTACTTAAGGCATTATTTTATATATACAAACAACAGCCCCCGGATTCCAGTTTGCACATGTAAGTAAAGTCCACAAAGCATTAGTGGATAGGAAGGTTACCATTCCACCTGTGAACCATAAAGGGAACAGGCTGCAGATACACTGAGGCCTACATCATACGGTACGCATGAGCAGGCCCAGGCAAGCACAACCTACAGACTGTTCCCTTTATGTGTAATTCACTACACAGATGCCTCTTAGCTCACTAGATCAGAGATGCTGAAGCTTGATTATTAATGAACTTCCCTCCAGTGAAGGGCTAACACTACTTCTCAGTTCCACAATTTACTCTTCATGGAAACATTTGCTTGCACTTTTTGTGTTTTTTTTTTTCTTTTCTTTTCTTAAAAGCTTCTGGAAGTCAAATTTTTATGAGATGCCAGTGTCATACGTTTAGGTTGGTCCTGTATCCTGTCCATTTTTGTTGACAAAGGTCCTTGGTTATTCCAAAATAAGGAAATAAAGAGAAGAAATAATTTTGTCTTTTATCCCCTCCATCTATATCCCCAATAAGTTTCGTAAAATGTTTCTTTTAGCTTATACAAAAAATAATTAACTTCGATAGCTTTAAACAGACAGATTTAAGACAACAAACAAATGCCAGGTTTATCTCATGACATTGGCAAAGCTTCAGGACAATGGTAATGCACCATGCTGGTTGAAATGTGGGAAAATGGGTACACTTTTATACTGCTGGCAGGGTTTTAAAACTGATACAGCACGTCTGCGAGCCTTTTAGCAATACCTGTCAGAATATATCAGAACACACCCCACCTAAGATCCAGAAATTCCACTTCTAGGAGTTACTAAGGGAAGGATTAGAGATGCACACAAAGATATTTGTTCTGAGATATTCTTGTGTGGTTATTTCCAATAAGAAACTTAAAATAATTCTGTAATAGATTAGCTAAGTGAATGTGTTATACGTATATAATGCAAAAATCATGTACAAAAGTGTCCAGTATTCACTGTTCTTATATGGAATTTTTAAATGAAAGAAGGAACATATGCACAGTATGTGATACCACAGGGTTCTATTGGGATATACTTCTGGGGAAATACACACCAAATGTTAGTCACATTTTAATTGCTGTAGTTGTTTTTAGATAGCTTTTATTTATTTGTTTATTTCTTCCTTCCCTTCCCTTCCCTCCGCTCCCCTCCCCTCCCTTCCTTCCCCTCCTCTCCTCTCCTTTCCCCTCCCTGTCGCTCCCCCTCTTCATGGAGGAACGACACAGGACCCTGCGCTGTTCTTTTGTCTGCTCGGCCCTCCCCGGGTTTGCTGCTGGTTCTTCCCGGGTTGGCTACCATCCCTTCCACCTCCGTGGAAGGGCGGTTCCCCCTGCCACTTTCCCCACTTCCGCGGGGGAGCGGCACACCTCCGGCCGGCTCTCTCGGGGGCTGCTCAGATGTTCCTCAGGTGTTCCTGGTGCATGTTGTCTCTCTCCTCCTTTATAGTCCTCTTCCACCAATCCCAACTCTGCTACCCACACGCCGAGTACGCTGCTCTCCTCCAATCAGGAGCAGGTCCTACAGTTTATTGATTGAACTGGAGGCAGCTGTGTAGAAGCTGTTTCCTCCTCTCCCAGCGCCATATTGTGGGAGAGCAGATGCATAGAATAAGTCTTAATTCCAGTAACTTAGTCTAGTCTGAGTTGCTCCCAGTTGCTCCCTACACCTCCCCTCCCCTCTCCTCCTCTCCCCTCTCCTTTCCCCTCCCCTCCCCTCCCCTCTCCTCCTCTCCCCTCTCCTTTCCCCTCCTCTCCCCTCCCTTCCCCTCCCCTCTCCTCCTCTCCCCTCTCCTCCCCTCCCCCTCCCCTCCCCTCTCCTCCCCTCCCCTCCTCTCCTCTTCCTACCCCTCCCCTCCCCTCCTTTCCTACCTCTCCCCTCCCCTCCTCTTCTCTTCCTACCCCTCCCCTCCCTTCCTCTCCCCTCCCCTCCCCTGCTCTTCCCTCCCCTCCCTCCCTCCCTCCCTCCCTCCCCCCTTCCTCCCTTCCTCCTCTTCCTTCTCTTTCTTTCTTTATCTCATCTTTCCTCCACTCTTTCCCTTATTTTCATTCTTTCTTTCTACTGTACTTTGTTGTAAGGAATTTTGGAATATGGAAAAAAGGTTTATCAGTATCTCCAGTAGAAAACTATACATTATTTAGAAAATATCTTTTTTATGTTTTTTCTTACATATTTTTCTGAGTTATATGATTTTAACTTTTTATTGCCTTCAAGTTATTTTACAACTCTGTAAATTGTAGATAACTGAAAACAATGCAAAAAATTTTTGTCTTTAGATGTGCAAATTAATTCTGTTAAGGAGATGTTCAATTTCAGCACGGGAGAGGACTCAGTGGACAGAAGTATTTTTATGACCATATGTGTGGGGAGCAGCTCGGACTAGACTGTTACTGGAATTAAGACTTATTCTATGCATCTGCTCTCCCACAATATGGCGCTGGGAGAGGAGAAAACAGCTTCTACCCAGCTGCCTCCAGTTCAGCCAATAAACTGTAGGACTTGCTCCTGATTGGTGGAGAGCAGCGTACTCGGCGTGTGGGCAGCCGAGTTAGGATTGGCGGAACAGGACTATAAAGGAGGAGAGAGACGGCATGCACCAGGAACATCTAAGAGGAACATCTAAGGGGAACATCTAAGGGAACACCTGTGCAGCCCCCGAGAGAGCCGGCCGGCGGTGTGCCGCTCCCCTGCGGAAGTGGGGAATGTGGCCAGGGGGAACCGCCCTTCCACGGAGGTGGAAGGGATAGTAGCCAACCCGGGAAAAACCAGCAGCAAACCCGGGGAGGGCCGAGCAGACAAAAGAACAGCGCAGGGTCCTGTGTCGTTCCTCCACGAAGAGGGGGAGCGACACATATGTAAATTCATTTCAACATTCCTTTACTGCATATATATTTTACTTCTTTGACTTCTCATAATATCACTTTGGATTTCTTCATTTAATTGATAGGCTAAATAAGATACTTGACAAATGTTCATTATATATCTCTATGAGCGTCCCAATTTTGTTGTTGTCGAAATTTACTCTTGAGAGTGCTTACCATGCTGGTATCCCACCTCAGAGTATCCGGGCTTGATACCCAGTTCCAACTCCTGACTGCAGCTTCCTGCCAGTGCAGACCCTGGGAGGAGGAGTGTCGGCTCAAGAAATTGTTTTCCTGCCACCCATGTCAGAAACCCAGCTTGAGTTTCTGGCTCCAGACCCAGTCCCAGGCATTAGGGCATGTAGAGAGTGAACCAGCAGATGAGAATTCTGTCTGTCTCTGCCTCTCAAATATGTAAAAAAGGAAACAGAAAGTTATCCTTTAACATTGCTTTCCTTCTTTTATAAACTGAGCATGTATTACTTTATAAATCATGAATTAAAAGTAGAAAATATGTTACAAGAACATGTTATGTGACAGCCACTTTTACAATATCAAAATAATATATATATATATATTTATTTATTTTAAAGCCAGAGACAGAGAAAGAGGAAGAGAGAGGGACACAGAGAGATCTCCCATTTGCTTGATCATCTCCCAAATGCTCATAATGTCCCTGGCTGGGGCAGGCTGAAGCCCGGAATCTGGAACTCAGTACAGGTTTCCCCAATGGGTGGCACAGACACAACTGCTTGAGTCGTTACCTACTGCCTCCAAGGGTGTGTGTTAGCAGGAAGCCAGCCAGGGTGGAGAGCAGAGACAGAACTCAAAGCTACATCCACATATGGATGTGGGCATCCCAAGCAGCATTTGAACTGCTGTGCCAAGCATCTCCTCAAAGTGGCATTTTAGTAAAATATATCATATTGAGTTCTCTTCATATTTCTTCAAATAAGCCTAATCAACACTTATTAAATGTATAGTGTTTTCAGACAGATATGCTATCCTGAACCTGTAAGTTGCATACACATGAATAAGATTGTGGCTATAATGTTAAACATTTACTATTTTCAAATCAAATGTCAAAATACCTACTGGTTCATTATTAAATATCTTGAAATGTCCAATGTATCAAGATCTGTTTTTTCTAAATGATATTGGTCACATTCATGGCTTGAACCTCATGTGGCAGAAATGGTGCAGTATTGAGAAAGAACAGTGGTTGCTCCAGGCACAGTGATTGTTGATTTATAGACAAGCACTAGCAGGCTCATATAATCTTATCTACTCACAAAAGGCTGTTTGCCTTCAAAATGCAGTCATTAAAATACGGTCTATAATAAAAAGAAGTTAGAAGCAGCGCTTATCAAAATGAGTAAGCGGGGTGGGTATTCAATGGAATGTCTTGTCAACACCTGGGACACCCGCATCACATATTGGAGTATGTGGTTTGAGTCCCAGCTTCTCCATTTCTGATCCAGTTTCTTGCTAATGCATGCTTTGGAAGGCACCAGGTGGTAGATCAACTACTTGTGTCCCTGCACCCACGTGGAAGACCTGGATTGAGTTCTAGTTTCCTGGCTTCAGTCTAACCCAGTCCTGATTGTTGTGCCCATTTGGAGAATGAACTAGTGGATAGTAGATCTCTCTCTCTCTTTCTCTCCCCCCTTCTCTGTTTCAAATAAAATGAAAATAAATAGTTCTTTTAAAAAATAGCAAGATTCACAACTTTGAGAGATCAAGGCAAATCAACTATGATTATGCCTGAAATGTGATGCACACTAGGTTGAAAACCACTCTTGTCCTTGGTCATCCCAGCATTTGTGTCCACAATAAATTATCTTTTATTGTACAAAATGAGCCAATATTTTGGTCAAGGTCCAGATAATAGGATGAGAATATGGAGGAGATATCTTCTTTGAGAACCCCCTACCCCTTCCACATTCCTTTCATGAGGAGAAGCTCATTGTAAATTCCTGTTTCCTGCTGTTCCTTGATCTTTTCCTTGAAGATGGGATAAGGGGGAGGGTGTGAATTGTCCAGGAGCACTGAGTCAGTGTCTTCTCCTGAACAGGTGTCTAGGGCTCCTTGACTTTGTTAGAATGACTGGTTGGACTCCAACACCACTGCTCTGGGGGAGGGAAACTCCAAGTTCTTAGAGCAGAACCCTGCTTTGCTTCCTTGGCCATAGCTACTCGGGTGCACGTGGCAGTAGTCTGCCTTCCAGATGCTATTGATCCCAATTTTCAAGGGCAAAAGCAAGAACTGAGCCAAGGGGTCAGCAATACTTAGAGCTAATAGGATGCATCATAACATCACTTTCATGGCATCCCAGGGAGGCACTAGGGTTAGAATGTTCTTCCCAAACATGTGTGTGTAGGAACTTAATCCCCAATGCAGCAGTGTTGGGAGGTGGGGCCTAATGGGTGATGCTTAGGTCATAAGGTCATCCTCATTAAGGGTCAATGGCAATTAGGAAAGGACTTGAAGCTGGATCTACTCCCTTGTGACCTCTCCATCATGATGCAGCAAGGAGGTCCTGGCAGCCTGTCAGCCCCTTGATAGTGGACTTCTCTGACTCCAGAGAACAAATAATAAATAAATACCTTTCTATTATCTATCAGCCGTCCATCAATCTTTCATTAACATCTATCGTGTACCTAGCTATCTCCTATCTCTTTTTTTTCAAATTCATATTTTTATTTATTTTTTATTTTTTTAAACTTTTATTTAATGAATATAAATTTCCAAAGTACAGAATATGGATTACATTGGCTTCCCCCCATAAAGTCCCTCCCACCCGCAACCTTCCCCTTTCCCACTCCCTCACCCCTTCCATTCACATCAAGATTCATTTTCGTTTCTCTTTATATACAGAAGATCAGTTCAGCATACATTAAGTAAAGATTTCAACAGTTTGCTCCCACACAGAAACATAAAGTGAAAAATACTGTTTGAGTACTAGTTATAGCATTAAATCTCAATGTACAGCACACTAAGGCCAAAGATCCTACATGAGGAGTAAGTGCACAGTGACTCCTGTTGTTGACTTAACAAATTGACACTCTTGTTTATGGCATCAGTAATCACCCTAGGCTCTTGTCATGAGCTGCCAAGGCTATGGAAGCCCCCTGAGTTCACTGACTCTGATAATTTTTAGACAAGGCCATGGTCAAAGTGGAAGTTCTTTCCTCCCTTCAGAGAAAGGTACCTCCTTCTTTGATGACCCGTTCTTTCCACTGGGATCTCACTCGCGGAGATCTTTCATTTAGGTTTTTTTTTTTCTTTTTTTTTTTCCAGAGTGTCTTGGCTTTCCATGCCTGAAATACTCTCATGGGCTTTTCAGCCGGATCCACATGCCTTAAGGGCTGATTCTGAGGCCAGAGTGCTGTTTAGGACATTTGCCATTCTATGGGTCTGCTGTGTATCTCACTTCCCATGTTGGATCTTTCTCTCCCTTTTTGATTCTATCAGCTAGTATTTGCAGACACTATTCTTGTTTATGTGATCCCTTTGGTTCTTAGTCCTATCATTATGATCAGTTGCCATCTCTATCTCCTATCTCTATCATCCTTTAGTTTTCTATCTATCCACCTTTAGGGATCTATCATCCATTATCTATCTATTATGTATCTATCTGTTACATCCTTTGTCTATCATCATTATTAGCTTTCTGTAATCTATCAATTCTGTGTCTATCCATTCCATCATCTATGTGTCTAGTGACATTTTCTGCTTTGTAATTGAAATTTTGGTTCTTCTGCTGAGAGAAGTGGAACTATATTCCTTTCTAATGGCAGAAATTAGATCAATTTCAGAAGTATCTTCAAGT
This sequence comes from Oryctolagus cuniculus, assembly GCF_964237555.1. NCBI lineage: Eukaryota > Metazoa > Chordata > Mammalia > Lagomorpha > Leporidae > Oryctolagus > Oryctolagus cuniculus. Next base: position 11,972,065 of record NC_091436.1, on the reverse strand, counting down.
TTCAGAATTAGATTCAGGTGATAATGGTTACAGAAGTTTTCTGCTGTGCATATCAGTTTCATTGTCTGTTAAATGACTCATGGTCTTTTTCTCTGAATCTGTGATATGTGAAAGAGTTTGAAGGGTCTCCTAAAATAGTATTCCAAAATCCTATTATTTCCAGTGTGGATGGTCTAAAAAGTTCATTAAATTAATAAGCACGAAGACAAAAATTACTGGATTTAATGTCCAACACTGCCCTTTACTCCAAAGTTCTATGAAATCTTCTCCATGGGGACTTGGGAGCTCTTAATATTCTCACATTATCAAGATTTGTATTTATGCTATCCTCACATTTGGTATATTTGGGTCAGTTTAGGTTTGGAGCAATATTTGACAGTTTCAAGTAAATCATACTTCTGATTTTATCTTATAAACCTGCCTCTTCACTCTATTTTGGGATTTTCAAATCTCTTGATCTCTGCAGATTTCTGCTTGCAGAGTGGGTTTCCTTGTGAAGTTGCTGTGCCCATGAATGAAGAATCAGACACACACATACTCAATCTCAGTTCTGATGAATTCAAAGAGCAGGACTAAAAATGGCTATGCCATCATATGCTTTGGTCTGGAATATAATAATTTTAATTACTGATCACAAAATGAATAAAGTATGTGTATGTTTGAGGCTATGGAAATGAGAGGCAGCTGCCTCGCATCTTACTAAAACAGGCAGGGTGAATACAAACAAACAACAGACAACAAAACCAACTCCTGGGTGGTGTAACAGGCTCTTTTTAATTTTTTTATTTGCTCATTTTTTTGTTCCAAAAAAAAAATGAATCCATATCTTTTGAATTCATTCTTCCCAATGGAAATTGTAATCAATGGTAACTGTATTTATGTATGTAGAATTTTATATTTCATTGACATCCTCAAAATGAGTTTTCCAACATCTAGAAGGAGAACTCTCCAATACATGTCAAGGAATTTAAAATACCTTCCTACTGATGTGTATTCTACACTGACACTGACACTGTGTCAAAGAAAAACATTTATGTTCCTTCACTGGCATGTCATGCATGCCCGTTCATTTCTTTTTCTAATATTGAGTGTTGGCATTGATTCTCCTTTCCTGAAATTAGACAGAGGAGAGCTCCAGATTTTAGATTCAGAAAGAAAACTCATAGATGCATAGATTTTAGTGACAAGGACAAAAATATCTCAAGAGCTCAAGCTGGAAGCCTGCTGACTAATTGCATTTTCTAGCCCATTATGTTAGCAACTATAGTTCATCGCATGGACAGGTACAACTCACTCTATAATTTATGCACCTACTAAATTGTTGGTTCATGTTCAAAACCCACTTTAAAATTTCCTTCGTTCAGACTTTATGAGGGCAGATGTTTGGTCTGCCTGTTCATGGTTGAGTTCCAAACAGTGGCACAGTACCTGGCACCTATAGAGACCTTAGTGTTAAATAGTTTAATGAATAGGTAAATGAATGGCTGAAAAATGAATTAGTTAAGATACTAGAAGATATTGCTAATTAATATTTTCTGTTACTTCTTTATTTTCCATATTGAATACATGCATATTTTCATGGCAGCAAGTTCTCATATCTCACTTTGTAGTTTATCACTGATTCTTTTGAGAGACCCTTTCTCTCTTCTTGGTTTTGGCAATAGCTGCAATAACTTAAGGACTTTGTGAAATAGCTCTTCAAAGAGATTTGAGTTGCTATTTAGATGTGAAATGATTGGAAATGTTACAAGCTTTTAGCATCTGAACAAGCCTGACAAAAGACAATTTTGCCAGTGTGTAGTCTATGAATTATTTTGGAAATTCTTAAATCATGCTATCGCTGAGGATTCCAAAACCAGAAAGGGACAAAGATTAGGAGACACTTACCCAAGTTCAGCAGAAGCCCATGGATTTGTCTGAAGATACCTGGAAAACACAGGCTTGATTTGAATCACTAGAAACCAGTGGCTGCAGCAGGAATGCAGGCAGGCTTAAAATGAAGCAGGTAATGTTGACATGGTTTCTGGACTGAGAAGGCCCCAGCCAGGATCTTCAAGATAAAGGCTGATCTCAGGATAAGACATCCATCATGGAGCATCTATTTGGACTGTTCTAGGGAAAGATCACAGTTTGTAGGAGGGAGCTCATAGGCACCAAGGAGAAATCCAAGATTTGTCCTGAGTGGCTCTAGGATGCACGTAATGCTGCACCTAACTCCAGATGGCGGGGCTAATTTAATCTTCCATGTACAAGGTGGAGGGTTCCAGTTTGCCTTCTGCTCCACACGGGGACTCCAGGAGCAGCAGGGGTTTATCTATGGGTGAAGAGAGCAGAGCACTACAGCTGAGGTCTGAGCAAGGCATGGACAGACCCAGTGGCTCTATCAGGAAAGCAGCACCAAGACTTGGTCCCAAGACTTTTCATCCTGTTGGCTCAGGCTGAACGTAGGCCAAGGTTCAAGGACTTGGAGGAATGCAGGAAACTTGACCAAACGTGGTCCTGATTGATCAGTGGAGGCCAGCAGCTCAGTTACACGTTCATGGGTATAGAAAAGGGATTTGGAGATTTTGTGTCTGGCTTTGTCTTAGGTAAACAAGTGGGCAGGCATCTGTAAGACTCACCCATGACCAGTGTGGAAGGCTGGTTCTTTGCAGTGAGCCACTTTCCAGAGGACAAAAGGGTTCAAGATTCCATAAACCTTAACTGTTTTCTGGGATCATGGGGCCTAGGTAATATTTGACATTGCTAAGCTCAATTCCCTGGATTTCCCTATGTATGGGCTAAATATGTGGAGGAAGTTCAGAATCTTGATACCAAGGAAGCTAAATTTCTGAATGACTGACTGCAATTTTTCTCTCTTCATTCTATGTGGTCAAGAGGTGAACTTGGCCAACGTAAGTAAGCGTGGTCATAAAAAATAACTCCATACTGACCAATGATGGGTAATAGAAAGAATGTGGTATTTGTGTACAAGGAGAACCACCCAGAAGTGCAGTAGCATTTTTTTTCTGAATATATTTAAAAAATAAAGATTCATATAATGCAGGGCCATTGGCCCAGGAGGCAGAAAAGGCTAGCTCAAATACAAATACACTGTTTCTGATTAAGAAAACACTTTTTTATTCATATAAAGTATTTATTAGCTATCGGATTTTATAAACTGTTGGGTCCTGGAGTCTTTATTTTAAAAAGGGTATTCTGAATGCATTACCAAGTATCCTGGAATATTTCACATAAAAGGAAGCAGAAAATGTATAAATGTAAACAGGCTAATTGTATGCAGATATAAATTATGGATGTTGGTCTTATGAAAAAGCATTGCTGATTTGCAGGGGTCTTACTCAGCAGCTCTGTGTCTTGTCTAGGGGGATATTTAGTATGGCTGTGATGTGCAGAATTTAAAACAAAACTTGGAATTCTGGAGAATAAAATATAGCCCAATTGTGCTAAGACCACACTGTTGGGAGCATGGGGTTCTGATCTTATTTTATTGCTGTTGACGTCGACACTCATTAGTCTATTATCCTGCGAGTGCTCTTGTCTCCAGATGCTGTGTGAAGGCAAGAGTTAGGGAAGAGCTGTTTGTGGCCCTGTGATGCTATTCAGTGATCGCTGCCACGGATGCTGTCACCAAGAGTCCGCGTGGTTCTCAGTGCTGGGCATGTTGTCCTCTTCATGTGGCCTCTCAGGTGTCCAGGTCACTGCCGTGGTGTGGATGTGGGTTGTCCCCACCCACTGTATGCTGAAATGTGACTCCCACTCTAACAGGGTGCAAAGGTGGTGGGACTTTGGGCATACAATCAGTTCACCAAGAGGAATGATTGCCTTTCTTGCAGGGTGGGTTTGTTCTTGTGAGGGTGGGTTGTTAAAAGGCAAGTGTGTCGCTTGGGCTTTGCCTTTTCCGCACATGCCCACTCGTCTTGCTGCCTTGAGGTCCGTGCTTTCCAGAGGCTGAGCAGATAGCAGCACCATGCTCCTGGTTTCCCAGCCTCCAGAATCATGAGCCAAATTCCCCCAGTATCAAGGACTCTGATTCTGTGACCAAAAATGGGCTAAGACAGTCACTAAATCTTTCTCCCCTGTTTACAAAACAAATGAAAGTACAGGGCTTGTGAAAATGCTGTAAGACCAAAGACAAGCTGAGTGGTGCAAGCGGAAGGACTAGGATGTGATTGCCCCATGTGCTGTACATTTGCTGTATCACTACCAATTGCTCTTTAAATTATACCAACAAATTTAACCTTGAATTAAAGGACCTTCCCATTCCATTTATAAGTTGTAAGGAAATATGGGAAAGGGACAACTTCATAAAGTGTAAAATAATTGGCCTAATATTTTATTATATGGGACACAAAATAGGATAGAGATTTATGTGGACAGCATAAACCTTTCGCTGACATGTGATGTAAATGCTTCATAGTAAATAATTGACCAGAACAGGCTGAGGTTCCTTGCCAGGCATAGTCTACTTGTTAGTCCAGGGAAGGAGGACAGACCTGAAGTACAAAGGCATTTTCTTTCCTTATTTAAGGTACAAGCCATAAATTTGGTATCAAAAAAATTGGAATTTCAAGGGTATGCATCAAGGAAATATACTTTTAAGTATTTCTAGTACAATCTGAGGAAGGCAGCCATGGTATCAACTCTAGAAGGAATGGAATGTATTGATGGCAGGTTCTCTGTGTGATACAATAAAATCACAAGATTTTCAGTTGTGCACATGATCTGCATTTCACCTTGAATTGTGCTGTGTGTAACCAAGTCGCTCACCAGGAGAACGTTCTATTTAGTGGGTCAGACTTGTGGACCTGATTGCCTGGGAGAGTTTGGTCTCAATTTGAGGTCTTCTTTAACTGATTAAAGGGCTCATTATACTTAATTCCTCTTCTCAGGAACCTCAAGATTTATAAGCCAAGACAGGGTATCCAAAAGATTTCCAGCCAATTTAATGGATTATCTAATTTGAATGAATTAGATTTATTGGGCTCCCTGGGTCAATACTTAAGTTTTCATTGGTAGATTCAACAGTGGACTTTGAGATAGCTCTAAGTGGGACCATTTCTTTGGCAAATATTTGTTGAATGCTTATTGGAAGCCAAAATATTCAAAAAGCTTCTGTTAATAACCCTGCAAGGTAGGCATCAATCCAGTTTTGAGATGATGAACATGAGGGTCAGGATTGCTAAGGATTTGCTGCTGCATTAATTATATTGCTCTTTATAATTGTTCTTGGATGATGTATATACAGAGCACTCAATCAAATGGAGTCCAGCAAGCGTTTTGATTAACTTAAGACATGTGGACAGCCACATCTCATTCCACTCTGAAGCTCCACAATCTGGTTTGATAATCTGTTCTGCCTAAATTGTCCAGATAATTGGAAAAGACAATCTTAATCTTGTGTGGTGTAGAATGAGCTTTTGTTATTTTGGAAACTGTAGGCCTCTATGTTTCCTACAATTCCTGCCAGTTCAGATCTGAAAGAACTTCCTTAAACTATTGGAGAAGAGTCAGAGTTTGCATTGAGTTGCAAAGGGCTTACTTCTTTCCATCATCCTTTGCACCTCCAGCCAGATCCGTTAAAGCCTGCTGACTCAGTTGTTCACTCTGTGGAACAATGAAACTGATGAGTAAGTGATAAAATTGTAGAACACAACCAACTAAACAGTCATGGGATTGCACGAGTTGTCTCAGCTCAAAAACTAGACTCGTTTATCTAAAGTTTAAAAAATATTTTTATTACTACTAAGGTAGCTCTGTAAATATAACAACATGTTAATAAGGGCTACTGTATTTGAAAATTATTGCTATCATAACTAGAACTCAGTAAACTTTCCAAGAAACTTGATGGCTTATTCTCCCTTGATAGAAATTATACTTGCATCTAAAAACTTTGATGTTGTAAAAATGCAGTAATAGGATTCTGGGAGGCCACTTACTTATGGGGCATTGAATATCTCAGTTATCAAAGGGAACCCCAGAAAAGTTGAGAATTCATCTGGAGTGCAACAGCCTTAATGAACTCATCTTTGACCTTTTTATCTTCTTAAAGCCTGCAAATGAACTGAGAGAAACTTGGCATCATTTCACAGGCAGAAAATTGGACTTTGGTGGGCAGCCACAAAAGAGCATGTGACCTTTGATTGTGGAAGGGTGAAGAGTTATTATAGGAGACACATAGGTAATGTAGACACCCCACAGAGAAGCAAAAACCTCAAGCTCAAGGTTATTTGAGCCCCTGAGAGTAGGCCTAATACTAGACTAGTAAGGGGCAGAGGAAGCTCCATCAAAGCATCAATGTCTGTGTTCTTCCTCCCTGTGTGACTTAATTCTAGTTGAGTTTAGATAATGAATTTAGACTGTCCTTTATTTTCAAGAAAATTAAATGTAGTAGTTGGGTGATGAAGTCTATTCCACATTTTTTTTTTTTTTTCAAATTACGGCCCTTATTACTTCCATCCAGAAATTAGAAGACTTAATTACCTATATATTTAGAAGTCAAAATAATAAATAAATATATAGGAAGTCAAAACTTCTAAATATATATATAGAGTCAGGACAGTTGAAATTTAAGATAAAAAAAATGAATTATAAGCCTGGACACCAAATATATGCATAATAGGCTATAGAACCTCTCCCTAATTCTTAACTAAATGTAGTAATTAAGGTACATAAGAAGAGGGCATTTCATTGAAAACTTTAGTTCTCCTGTTCTTGGGCAGGGACCTGGTTGAGATGGTTATAAAATGAATAACTAAGGTCAACTGACACAGAGATGAAAAATAAGTTTGTGTGTGACACTGGTGTGAAAAGCAAGCCTGCCTCATCTCAAGAGGAGCATCTGCCCATGCCTCGTGGCTGAGAGAGGTTGTGGAGGATCAGTTATTCCACTGCTTGAACAATGAAGCCTACAGAGTGTGCATAAACTCATGATTTCTGTTGATTTATGTGATTTGTGTCTAATTTATTCACCAGTGGGTACTGAATAAATACATATGAAACAAGATTTTTAAATATGTGGACCTAATATATAATGAAGTTTTGGTTACTTATTTTAATGCTCATAACCTGAAAATTTTAAATGTGTCCTTCGTAATTCTGGAAGATTTCAACCCTTCTATTATTATGCTTGCAGACCAAGCTGGACATAGAATAGAAGCAAAGAGAATTTGTGAGTTGATCAACTCACTTCAGGAGTACAACTGAAGCTACTTTAAAGAAGGAATGATATTCTTTTTCTAATGTGTTTTTTACACACGTTTGTTGGCACAACTCCTAATATTTTTTTCAAATGGAAAAGCATTTTCTGATATTTAGAGAATGTGTCCCTGGGTTTCTCCAGCTTCTAATTTCCCTAATAAAATTAGGAGAATCAGATGTTATGACTAGGAACTGTGCCAGCCTTCTGGGTTTCCAAGACCAGATCTGCCAAGGACTTGATCTAGGCCAATGTTCTTACACTCTATTGCTATAATCTCTACCACTTTCCCCTAAAAATTCCAACCCAGGGCCTTTGGAAAATAATATAAGCAGTTATTAAATAGAATATTCTTTCTTCCGTAGAATAGTCATTTTTAGACAATGAAAACCTATAATTTTATTATCAATAAACTCATAAGACACAGTCTTGCATTAGTTGTGATTAGATCATAAATGTGTTTCTAAATAGGAATATACCTATTACGAATCAATACTGCTGCTCCACTATTTTCTCATTCTTGTATCTATTCACTCACTAGAGTTGTTATGTAATTTTCCTGTTTAATAGTTTTAGCCCAAAGCCAGTGAAAGCTGAACTGCAATAATCCTTCCTATTTGTATATTAATTTGCAGTTAGAAAAGCATTTGGAAAATTTGTGCGCATTGATTGTGAGCAGAGAATCAGAGAGGTGCAGAACTTATCCAGAATCACATGTTTAATAAGAGGGACAGCAAGCAGGGCCAATGGCTCCGAGCAATGGGAGGAACCTGCCCTGGGGTCCATCACAGGATGTATGGACTTGAACCACTGTATAAACAGGGCGTCTCCTTGGATAATAAAGTTACTCATTGGTCATTTCTTTCTCTCCTTTCCTTCTCTCCTCTTTATTCCCTGTCTCCTTTCCTTCCCTTTTCTTATTTCTTTTTCCTTCTTTTTCTCCCACTTCCTTCCTTTTCTCCCTGTCTCTCTCCTGGTCTCCCTCCTCCCCCTTTCACTCTTGCTTACCCTTCCACCATTCTTCCCAAGTTTCCATTCTCTCAACAAGCACCAACAAGTGTTTATAATGCCCTAGACACTCTTCTAAATAGCAAATGTACAATAACAAAGAAGAGGGTGGAAAGCTGGGCTAGGTCATGGTATACCGCGAGACGGAACAGAGCTCTTAATCTCAGAGAAGTGACACAAGAAACGTTTACTTCCTGCCCATGGAAGCCTGAAGCAGTTTAGAAGACTTCCTTGAACAACCTGCAAAAGGTAGCATCCAAACAGTCATGGAGACAGGGGAAGATTGGGAGCAAGGAGACACCTTGGCTCTTTACTGTTTAGCACAGAAATGTCGCCAGTTTCTTGTGCTGGTACTCCACTGTCCAGAGCTACTGGTGTGGCCCTAGCCTTGCCAACAGGAAGGCTGGGGAGCATTTTATTTTAAAGATTTATTTTTTTAAACTTTTATTTAGTAAATCTAAATTTCCAAAGTACAGTTTATGGATTACAATGGCTTTTTCCCCCCATAACTTCCCTCCCACCTGCAACCCTCCCATCTCCCACCCCCCTTCCATTCCATTCACACCAAGATTCATTTTCTTTTTCTTTCTTTCTTTCTTTTTTTTTTTTTTTGGACAGGCAGAGTGGACAGTGAGAGAGAGAGACAGAGAGAAAGGTCTTCCTTTGCTGTTGGTTCACCCTCCAATGGCCGCCGCGGCTGGCGCGCTGTGGCTGGCACATTGCGCTGATCCAATGGCAGGAGCCAGGTACTTATCCTGGTCTCCCATGGGGTGCAGGGACGAAGTGCTTGGGCCATCCTCCACTGCACTCCCTGGCCACAGCAGAGAGCTGGCCTGGAAGAGGGGCAACCGGGACAGAATCCGGCGCCCTGACCGGGACTAGAACCCGGTGTGCCGGCGCTGCAAGGCGGAGGATTAGCCTAGTGAGCCGCGGCGATTCATTTTCAATTAAAACGATTTATTTTTATTTATTATTATTATTTATTTTTATTTGTTTGAAATACAGAGTTAGAGAGTTAGTTAGAGAGTCAGAGAGTTAGAGTTAGAGTTAGAGAGAGAGCTAAGTGTCTTCCATCTGCTGCTTCATTCCCCAAATGGCCAGACGGCCAGAGCTGAGCTGATCCAAAGTCAGCAGCCAGGAGCTTCTTCTGGGTCTCCCACGTGGGTGCAGGGGCCCAAGGACTTGGGCCATCTTCTACTGCCTTCTGGGAGGGGTATTTAATGAGCAAACTGTTCTTCTCACAATCCCTGTCCTCATGGGGCCTTTCATCTGTGGCCTGGGGAGATGCACACAATTAGAAAGTAACATATAAGTAATGACAGACAATGGCAGATGTTACAACGTTGGGAGAGAGGACCCAGCTAAGACACATACATATTCTGTCACTTAGAAAATGAGGGATGATTAATGTTGTGGTTGCTTGTTATGCAGCAGTGTAAAACTATTACAGTGTCACCATTTTCTATAATCTAATAACTTTAATGCATAAGTTCTTATTTTGTGGGCTTTTAGAACACATTAGTGTGTGTGTGTATATATATATATATATTTAAAATTTTATTTATTTATTTTCAGAAGGCAGAGAGAAAGAAAAAAACAGACATAGAGAGATCTTCCATCCACTGGTTCATTTCCCAAATTCCCTAGGGCAGCTTGGGATGGGTCAAGCCAAAGCCAAGAGCTACTGGAACCATATCCTGCCACTTCCCAGGATGTGCATTGGCAGGAAGCTGGATCAGAAGCAAAAGAGTTGGGATTCAAACCAGGTTCTTCCGTGTGGGGTGTAGGAGTCCCAAGTGGCATCTTAATTGCTGATCCAAATATCTGCCTCCTAATCTTTATTATTTTTTGTTAAAATTTGTATACATGGAAAAGAATATTTAAAACTCATGTAAAGTTTGAGAAGTAAAAAAAAAAAACTGTCATATTTCCCAGTTTACAAGAGATGTGACAAATTCCCTTTGAGTCCTGGTGTGCATCCCCACAATTCTTCATACACCAGAAATAAGCACTCTCTTGAATTTGCTGTCTGTCACTCCCTTACTTGTCTTTACAGATTTTCCACATATGTATGTATCCTTTAAACAGGATCTCATTTTGTTCTGCACGCCTTTGAACTTTATGTGAATGAATCACGTTGAAGATACTCTGCAAATTGCTTTTCTTGTTCAATCTTGTGTCTTGAACTCAAACCATGCTGATGTGTGCAGCTTTAGTCTATTTATTTACTTTTCACTGCTGGATGATATTTCATCTCATGAGCCTACCATGACGCATTTATCCCTTCTCGGTCCACGGACATCTGCATTGTTTCCAGGTTTTTTCCATTATCAGCCTTGCCTGGAAGCACATTCTTGTCTATGCCTGCAAGCAGAATAGCTGGATCATAAGTTATGCATATTTTCACTTTCCTGAAAAATGTCAAATTATTTTCTGAAGTGATTTTGTATCAAATAACACTCCCACTATTAGTTTATGAGGCTTCTCGCTATTCTATATTCTTGCCAAAACTTGTTGCCATCAAGTGTTTAATTTTTGCCAATCTGGTGGGTGTGAAATGATATCCCTTAGGTTGCAGTTGGCATTTCGGTGATTAATAATGCTGTTGAGCATCTTTTCAGAGCTGTTTTAGAGGCCATTTGGATCTCTTCCCACGTGAGGTTCTCTTTAAGCATTAAGTCAGTCAGTGCTCCAGGAGGAGACAAGAGGCACACCCACATTGAACTTTTGAGGAGATATGAATAAAAGGGGGATGTACTGAGATGTGGGCAGGATCCCAAAGCAGGTAACAATCCTGGTGCTCTTTACACTCTCAGGCCTGGACATGGGAAGAGAGGTGGGGAGGGGGACATGCAGAAAGAGATGGGGATGAAAGTAAGGAGGGAGAGAGAAAAATTAAGAAAGATAGAAAGGCGGAAAGACATAGGAAGAAAGAAAGAGAGAGAAGGAGAGAAAGGAATAAAGGTGGGGGGAGAAAAATAAATGGCCATCAGGTAGACTTAACATTCAAGAATGTGCACCTGCATGTACATTGCCGCTAGTGCCCATGGGACTTGTGATGGACTCCAGTACATGCTCCTCCCACTGGTTGGGGCCATTTGACGCGACTGCTTGCTCTACCACTTACTAAACATGTGACCTGGGACAAGTCATTCACCTCTCTGATTCTCCTCACCTGTGAAATAGGATTAATAACACTTGTCTTGCATGCCTTGCAACGTTGTGGTCACAAAATGGGAGGAACTGAACCATGCACCTCCAGGAACTGGATCCCGATTCAAGTCATGGGGAGAGGACTGAGACGGGCCTGTGACCTCCGAGGATGCAGCCAGCCTCAGGGGGTCCTGGAAGGAAAGAGCTGTCCCAGGGACTGTGAGGGAATGAACTGGCGGATGGCAGTTTCCTCCCGCCAGTGCTGCTGTTGTATACTACCCCAGGGAGCCCCGGGAGCCCCTTGCTCTGGTTTGTGCAGCGCAGGGTAGAGCAGGGAAAAGAGAACCATCTAGAGGGGCAAGATGAGTGTCCAGTCAATGTGCTCTTGTGCTACTGGATTGGTTGAGCTTTTCTTAGTGACTCGTAGGAGTTTCCATAGCTTCTCCCTGGCCTATTACTGTGTGAGATTCTCACTGCTCTGCCTGGTTCCCATTTCATATTTGGTGTGAAGTTTCTCTGTAAGTTGAGTCAAAATTCACCTTCTTGAAACATGCAGTTCTTGGACACATTCTAATTACCCTTCAAGGTCAAGCCTTCACAGTCTGGAAGAATTTCACATCCTCTTTCTGTCTTTAGTGCCTCTCCCCAACTTCTTCTTCTTTTTTTTTTTTTTTCATTTATTTTTATTTGAAAGGCAGAGTTACAGAGGCAGAGTCAGAGAGAGAGAGAGAGAGAGAGAGAGAGAGAGAGAGAGGTCTTTGATCTGCTGGTTCACTCCCCAAATGGCCTCAACAGCCAGAGCTGTGGCAGTTGGAAGCCAGGAGCCAGGAGCTTCTTCCAGGTCTCCCACATGAGTTCAGGGGCCCAAGGACTGGGGCCCATCTTCTACGGCTTTCCCAGGCTGTAAGAGAGAGCTGGATCAGAACTGGAGCAGCCGGGACTTGAACTGCTACCCTTATGGGATGCTGGCACTGCAGGCAGTGGCTTTACCTTCTATACCACAGCACTGGCCCATCTCCCCCAACTTTTTAGTTCTTGTTTTGATGCCTGTCCCCCCACCTTTTTCGCTTGTCTCTGTTTCGGCACTCGGATTAAATAGATGGTTCAGATGGAGTTTCCTGCCCACTGCCCACCACTGCCCACCCCCCAAGCTAACATCAGTTGCCACCAACCTTGATCTCCTCCATCCTCTTTGGACATGAATTACTGTTAAACTCTCACTGCACGTTTATGGTTTTTCTATTTTATCTTTTTTGATTCAAGTCTTGAGCATATTTCTGTTAGAAACTGTATAAATTTGATTCATAAATTGTATTAGTCCTTTTTCCCAGTCTTGAGTCATATAGAATCTTTATGAAAGTGGACTTTGAGTAAAATGAACTCAAATTCAAAGCCAAGCCTCCTGCTCAAATGTGACTTTGTGCAAATGTCTTGTCTGGGATTTATCTTCTCATTGATAGGAAAGCAATAGCATCAATCATATAGAGAATTGTTCATTATTTTCTAAAAACTTTGGAGCACAGAATTAATTAAGATAACATATGTGAAAACACCTGCACCATAGAAACTCCGTGATGCAGTAGAAGTGTAGTGTCAAACATTTCACACACTTTCCTTTTGTGGTTTTCAAAGGGTGAGGCCTTGAACCTTGCTCACTTTACCCAAAGTGATATTTTGATTTCTTACAGCTGAATGGCAAGGAGAAAAGCCAATCAAAAGAAGGCTATGATGGAAGACAGTCATTTTCCCAGACAGACCATGGCCTTGAGACAATTATTAGCTGTCCCACAGTCCTTTTTCTCTTTCTTTAGTCTCTAGGAAGGCTTCATATGCAGCATTGGCCCATGGTGTAGGAGATCATGTCCATTATTAGGACATAGCTGGAAGCAAAAAGGAGATTATGACATAGGCAGTGTTCAGACAAAACAGGCCCCACTTCCACCTGAGGGTTCATGGGAAAAAGTGAAAACACAAAATACTTAGAGGCATGTCCCTGATTTCTCCTCTTTGCCTTTGGTCAGAGTTGAAATGCTCATAAAAAAAAAAAATGGTGGTCCACATGCCAGGGAATCTGTCGCTTGTGTCCATCTGATATGCTGAGAGGAGGACAGCTTGAGGACCATACTACACCAGTGCAGGACAGTTACAGCAATGTAACTCTGCATGTCAGGCACACTGTCCTTCTTGATGGATGTAGGCATGAGCCAGAAGGTGGGGAGCTTGACCATGGGGTGCCATAGCAGAGGCGTGGTGGCCGAGACCTAGGTCTCCACAGTAGATTGTTAAAGCTAAGAGTTAATGAGTGGCACAGGCAGATCTCAGGGATCCCAGAAAGACAGGACAAGCCCCTGTTCCTGAGCCAGCAGGGGACCCCACTGAGCACTGGCCCATACAAAGAGGACAGCTCACAGATCACCCTAGCTTTGTATTTCTAGCCAATCTCAGTACAGAGAAGAGTGAAATCACTTCCTCTGAGGACTGATACCAACCTGCTGCCCCTGGGGTGTACAAGTCACCCACTCTCTATGCTCAGAACTAATGTGGGTGTCCAACAGAAGAGCGTTTCCTTTGGAAGGACTGCTTATGTTCACATAGCAGACTAAATTCAGACTCAGTTGCATGGTTAAAATTTTTTCCAGTTGTTGTAGGTAGAGGCTCAGAAAGAGAATGGCTACCTATATGTTAAACTTAACTTGCACAACCAAGTTATAGTATAAGATGGAATTTTATTTCTCTTCAGAGGTATTTAAAAAGTTTTAACTTACTATTTTCGTTCTTTATTCATCAGTAAATTGTTTAGAGGATTATTTATTTGAGAGGCAGAGTTACTGTCAGAGAGAGGGAGTGACAGAAAGAAAGGTTTTCCATCTGCTGGCTCACTCCCTAGATGGCCACAATGGCCGGAACTGGGCCAATCCAAAGCCAGGAGCCAGGAGCTTCTTCGGGTCTCCCACGTGAGTGCAGGGGCCCAAGCACTTGGACCATCTTGCACTGCTCTCCCAGGCCATTAGCAGGGAGTTGGATCGGAAGTAAAGTAGCCAAGACTCGAACCAGCACCCATATGGGATTCTCATGCCACAGACAGAGGCTTAATCTACTGCACCACAGCACCAGCCTCCATCAGTTAATTAAAAAAAAAAAAAAAAAAAAAAGAACTTTTAATAGCCCTGATCAAAATAAAGAATACTGTGTTTTTACTCAGGACAGATGGCAAGCTCATCCTTGATAGTTGCCACTTTTGCCTTTTATTTTCATTTCCTTTTATTTTGCTGTATTATTTGAGCTAGAAACATAACCCAAACAGTTTAAACAAATAGGAGTGAAATGAAATTTTTTAATATAAGTGAACATCCCAGGGATTTATTTTAGGTGTCAATTGGCTCTAGTTTTATGGTGTTTAAATACATGGTATTTGGGCCAGCACCGTGGCTCACTTGGTTAATCCTCCGCCTTGTGTCACTGGTATCCCATATGGGCGTCGGGTTCTAGTCCCAGTTGTTCCTCTTCCAGTCCAGCTCTCTGCTGTGGCCCAGGAAGGCAGTGGAGGACGGCCCAAATGCACCTGCACCTGCATGAGAGACCAGGAGGAAGCAACTGACTTCTGGCTTTGGATCGGCGCAGTGCTGGCCGTAGCAGCCATTTGGGGAATGAACCAACGGAAGGAAGACCTTTCTCTCTGTCTCTCTCTCTCTCACTGTCTATAACTCTACCTGTCAAATAAATAAATAAAAAATAAAAAAATACTTGGTATTTATATTTTGTCTTAGCTCATGTGTTCCTCCAGGCCACACTGTCTGGCTCTACATGTTGACCCTCAAAAATTCAGGATCAATCTTCTACTGGAGTCAAGGTCAACACAAATAGGAATATTTTTTATTGGCAACAACTAAAAATAAAGTGCTGGAATTAAGTTTGTTGGCATGCCTGGGGTCACTTGCCAGTGACACTTGAATGTTACTGGAAACATTTGCTCTGGCCAGTGGGTGGAACTGTCCTGCACGGCCAGGCCTGGGTCGGGTGCCTACTCCCAGAGACAGGCAGTTCAGTGGCTTTATCTGAACTCCTGGATTCAGAGTGGGAGTGAGCGGTTGCCCAGGGAAAGGAGGGTGCTGTCGTCAAAGAGGGGACTGAGTGCGCGCCAGGAAACCCTGTAAATGCCCCTATGCGTCCTGCCCCAGACTTCTGACCACAGCTCACTCTCTGTCAGTGCCTTTGAAGGTTCCCCGTGGAAATGTTCCCCAGAGAGGGCTCCCCAGCTCGTTCCCCACAGAATATCCCCCTGAGCAGGTCCCCTCAGAAGATTCCCTACAGCAGGTTCCACACAGAATGCGCCCAGCAGGACCCGTAAGCACCCAGGAGGCTGAACCAGAGCTTCTTAGCAGGTGCCAGAGCCTCCCTGTCCTCACGCTTTCTGGCTGTCTCTCACGTCTAACACTGCACTCCATGCTCTCTACGTTTGTTTTACCTTGTCTGAATGAGAACCGCTGCTGATGAAATGGAAAGCCAATCCATGTTGGATGAATAAAGAAATAGTGGAATGAAAGAAGTGAATGAAATCTTGAACAGATCTGCCTTACCTTTATTGACGTTAAAATTTCTGCATTTCGTAGCTACTGGAAAAAACTATACGTCATTTTTGTAGAATGCTTTTACCCCAGGACAGACTCAGCTCATTTAGGGCACATGCTTGCTGCATCCATTAGGTTTGAAGGGAGAGGTGTAGACAGTGTGCTATCTACCTTACTAAAGGGAAGACCTAGATAAAAGATGGAATGCCCAAGCCCACACACCACAACCCCTAAGGCCCGGTGTCCTCATGTATAAAATAATCAGGCTGCAGTGGAAGATCTTGAACAAAGTCCCTCAGCACTAAAATTCCACCTTTCTGCATCTATGGCATTCTCACGGTTGAGCTTCTCGGAGAAATCCTTGGGAATATGCCCAGATGTCTTGAGTGCCTGTGAGTATTCTCAGCACAGGATCAAATGTGGTGATTTCATCAGAGGAGAAGGAGAGGCAGTCCTGAGCTGCCAGGTTGTAGCTGGCGCTGTGTTAGTAAGCCGCTGTGCTCTCTGCTTGCACAGTTTCTCCAATGGCACCATCCAATGAGCACCCTTGGTTTCAGCAATGGACTGAGGCTAACCCAACATTTTCTGCAGTCACCGTGGAGCTCAGATCAGAAGAGCCTGTCAAATCACAAAATGTCCCATTTCCCCTCTCCAAGCTAACTTGGGTGTCTGCTGCTGCTTTGTCAATCAGCCATAGCTTTAGCCATGCTCCATTATCCCTCTTCCCTAGCTAAAAAACATTAAGATACCCAATTACGGAATTACCCCCAGTTTCTGATAGTATAAGACAGTATAATCCGGAGCAAGCTCCTGCTTCCTAAAGCCCTAAGTTAGAAGACCTAACTCCAGCCCAGATCGCTAACCCTTCACCTTCCCATTGCCATATTGCTGGTGCATAAGTCCTAATTTGACGACAGATGTGGGGGTCTTGGGCCAGAGGTTTTAACAGAGGTTTCTGCTCTCTTATATCATCTTCCAGTTTGGTATCTGAGCAGCTGCTTTCTCGGAATCACCTGTTCAGCTGGAGGAGGAGTTTGTCCAGACTGTTTTCTCCTGGATTCAGTCACTTTGTCGTCTGAACAGTCATTGATCCTGCAGAATTCACCTACTTTTCCTCCTGGAGATGTATCATTTAAAAGACATGATTTCTCTCCTTCATTTTGCTTTCTTTCAACTCTACCTTCCCTCTAGTGGTATCTAGGGTATTTTCATAAATATTAGTGCCTGATTTCACACTCAGAGCTTAAGTTGTGATTTCCTTGGCTTTGGTGCGGTACAAGCATGGATGTGTTTTTAAAGCTCACCTAGTGACTTCACCTGCAGCCACTGATGCAGATCACTATTCCAAGAAGTGAAATTGTCAGCAGGTCAGGTTTCTGGTGTCAGTTACTCTCTACCTTGCCTCAAACCCCTTAGCTGGGACCCTATGTGTCCAGTCCCAGACCTCTGATGGCAAAGCAACTTGTCCCTGCCTCCCCACTGGCTACTATGGAGTTTTGCATCCTGTGCCTCCCCCTGCCCTTAGGCTGGGTTAGGGCTTTGACTCCCATTCAAAGTTCCTGTTCCAGCAATAGATACATACCCCACCCCACTGAGCACAAGAATCCCTGCTGTTAAGCTTAATCTCATTACACTAATGCTAAAGCATTCTCCCTCCACCCTGCCTTTCTTTCTTTTTTTTTTTTTTATCTTTTATTTAATGAATATAAATTTCGAAAGTACGACTCATGGGTTACAATGGCTTCCCCCCCCCATACCGTCCCTCCCACCCACAACCCTCCCCTTTCCCACTCCCTCTCCCCTTCCATTCACATCAAGATTCATTTTCGATTATCTTAATATACAGAAGATCAGCTTAGTATACCTTAAGTAAGGATTTCAACAGTTTGCTCCCACACAGAAACATAAAGTGAAAAATAATAGATGATTTTTTTTAAATGATGATGAAATCAGATCAGACCTATTGTCATGTTTAATCCCAGTGAGAGTCAAGTTGGGAAATTGATAATTTCTTTTTTTTTTTTTTTTACAGAAGATCAGTTTAGTGTACATTAAGTAAAGATTTCAATCGTTTGCACCCCCATAGAAACACAAAGTGAAATATACTGTTTGAGTACTCGTTATAGCATTAAGCCTCAGTGTACAGAACATTAAGGATAGAGATCCTACATGAGGAGTAAGTGCACAGTGACTCCTGTTGTTGACTTTACAAATTGACACTCCTGTTTATGGCATCAGTAATCTCCCTATGCACCAGTCATGAGTTTCCAAGGCTATGGAAGCCCTCTGAGTTCTCCGACTCTTATCTTGTTTAGACACGGTCATAGTCAAAGTTGAGGTTCTCTCCTCCCTTCAGAGAAAGGCACCTCCCTCTTTGAAGACCTGTTCTTTCCACTGGGATCTCACTCACAGAGATCTTTTTGCCAGAGTGTCTTGGCTTTCCATGCCTGAAATACTCTCATGGGCTTTTCAGCCAGATCCGAGTGCCTTTAGGGCTGATTCTGAGGCCAGAGTGCTATTTAGGACATCCGCCATTCTATGAGTCTGCTGAGTATCTCACTTCCCATGTTGGATCACTCTCCCCTTTATTTATTCTATCGGTTAGTGTTAGCAGATACTAGACTTGTTTATGTGCTCCCTTTGACTCTTAGTCCTTTCATTATGATCAATTGTGAACTGAAATTGATCACTTGGAATAGTGAGATGGCATTGGCACATGCCACCTTGATGGGATTGAATTGGAATCCCCTGGTATGTTTCCAACTCTACCACTTGGGGCAAGTCAGCCCGAGCATGCCCCAAATTATACATCTCTTCCCTCTCTTATTCCCACTCTTATGTTTAACAGGGATCACATTTGTTAATTTTCAACACTTAAGAATAACTGTGTGATAATTACAGAATTAAACCAGTCATATTAAGTAGAACAGACAAAAAAAAAATACTATGAGGGATAATGTATTAAGTTGTCCATTAGCAGTCAGGGCTATGCTGATCAAGTCACCATTTCTCATAGTGTCCATTTCACTTCAGGAGGTTTCCTTTTTGGTGTTCAGTCAGTTGTCACCGATCAGGGAGAACATATGGTATTTGTCCCTTTGGGACTGGCTTACTTCACTCAGCATGATGTGTTCCAGATTCCTCCATTTTGTTGCAAATGACTGGATTTCGTTGTTTCTTACTGCGGTATAGTATTCTAAAGAATACATATCCCATAATTTCTTTATCCAGTCTACCATTGATGGGCATTTAGGTTGGTTCCAGGTCTTGGCTATTGTGAATTGTGCTGCAATAAACATTAGGGTGCAGACCGCTTTTTTGTTTGCCAATTTAAATTCCTTTGGGTAAATTCCAAGGAGTGGGATGGCTGGGTCGAACGGTAGGGTTATATTCAGGTTTCTGAGGAATCTCCAGACTGATTTCCATAGTGGCTTGACCAGTTTGCATTCCCACCAACAGTGGGTTAGTGTCCCTTTTTCCCCACATCCTCGCCAGCATCTGTTGTTGGTAGATTTCTGTATGTGAGCCATTCTAACCGGGGTGAGGTGAAACCTCATTGTGGTTTTGATTTGCATTTCCCTGATTGCTAGTGACCTTGAACATTTTTTCATGTGCCTGTTTGCCATTTGGATTTCCTCTTTTGAAAAATGTCTATTGAAGTCCTTGGCCCATCTCTTAAGTGGGTTGTTGGTTTTGTTTTTGTGGAGTTTCTTGATCTCTTTGTAGATTCTGGTTATTAACCCTTTATCTGTTGCATAGTTTGCAAATATTTTTTCCCATTCTGTCGGTTGTCTCTTCACTCTCCTGACTGTTTCTTTTGCAGTACAGAAACTTCTCAATTTGATGCAATCCCAATAGTTGATTTTGGCTTTGACTGTCTGTGCCTCCCGGGTCTTTTCCAGAAATTCTTTGCCTGTGCCAATATCTTGAAGGGTTTCTCCAATGTTCTCTAATAACTTAATGGTGTCAGGACGTAGATTTAGGTCTTTAATCCACGTTGAGTGGATTTTTGTGTAAGGTGTAAGGTAGGGGTCTTGCTTCATGCTTCTGCACGTGGAAATCCAGTTTTCCCAGCACCATTTATTGAATAGACTGTCCTTGCTCCAGGAATTAGTTTTAGATCCTTGATCAAATATAAGTTGGCTGTAGATGTTTGGATTGATTTCTGGTGTTTCTATTCTGTTCCATTGGTCTATCCATCTGTTTCTGTACCAGTACCATGCTGTTTTGATTACAACTGCCCTGTAGTATGTCCTGAAGTCTGGTATTGTGATGCCTCCGGCTTTGTTTTTGTTGTACAAGATTGCTTTAGCTATTCGAGGTCTCTTGTGCCTCCATATGAATTTCAGCATCATTTTTTCTAGATCTGCAAAGAATGTCTTTGGTATCTTGATTGGGATTGCATTGAATCTATAAATTGCTTTTGGGAGAATGGACATTTTGATGATGTTGATTCTTCCAATCCATGAGCATGGAAGATTTTTCCATTTTTTGGTATCCTCTTCTATTTCTTTCTTTAAGGTTTTGTAATTTTCATCGTAGAGATCTTTAACGTCCTTGGTTAAGTTTATTCCAAGGTATTTGATTGTTTTTGTAGCTATTGTGAATAGGATTGATCTTAGCAGTTCTTTCTCAGTCATGGCATTGCTTGTGTATACAAAGGCTGTTGATTTTTGTGCATTGATTTTATATCCTGCCACTTTGCCAAACTCCTCTATGAGTTCCAATAGTCTCTTAGTAGAGTTCTTTGGATCCTCTAAGTACAGAATCATATCGTCTGCAAAGAGGGATAGTTTGACTTCTTCCTTCTTGATTTGTATTCCTTTGATTTCTTTTTCTTGTCCGATGGCTCTGGCTAAAACTTCCAGAACTATGTTAAATAGCAGTGGTGAGAGTGGGCATCCCTGCCTGGTGCCAGATTTCAGTGGAAATGCTTCCAACTTTCCCCATTCAATAGGATGCTGGCTGTGGGTTTTTTATAAATTGCTTTGATTATATTGAGGAATGTTCCTTCTATACCCAATTTGCTTAGAGTTTTCATCATGAAAGGGTGTTGAATTTTATCAAATGCTTTCTCTGCATCAATTGAGATAACCATATGGTTTTTCTTCTGCAGTCTGTTAATGTGGTGAATCACATTGATTGATTTGCAAATGTTGAACCATCCCTGCATACCAGGGATGAATCCCACTTGGTCTGGGTGGATGATTTTCCTGATGTGTTGTTGTATTCTATTGGCCAGAATTTTATTGAGGATTTTTGCATCTATGTTCATCAGGGATATTGGTCTGTAATTTTCTTTCAGTGCTGCATCTTTCTCTGGCTTAGGGATTAAGGTGATGCTGGCTTCATAGAAAGAATTTGGGAGGATTCCCTCTTCTTCGATTGTTCTGAATAGTTTGAGAAGAAATGGGATTAGTTCTTCTTTAAATGTCTGGTAGAATTCAGCAGTGAATCCATCTGGTCCTGGGCTTTTCTTTGTTGGGAGGGCCTTTATTACTGTTTCAATTTCTGTTTCAGTTATGGGTCTATTTAGGTTTTCGATGTCTTCATGGTTCAATTTTGGTAGATTGCATGTGTCCAGGAATCTATCCATTTCTGATAGGTTTTCCTGTTTGCTGGCATACAGGTCCTTGTAATTTCTGATGATTCTTTTTATTTCTGTGGTGTCTGTTGTTACGTTTCCTTTTTCATCTCTGATTTTATTGATTTGGGTCTTTTCTCTTCTTTTTTTAGTTAGTTGGGCCAATGGGGTGTCAATTTTGTTTATTTTTTCAAAAAACCAGCTTCTCGCTTGGCTGATTTTTTGTAATGTTTTTTTGGATTCAATCCTGTTAATTTCTTCTCTGGTTTTAATTATTTCTCTTCTCCTACTAGATTTGGGTTTGGTTTGCTGCAGTTTTTCTAGGTCCTTGAGGTGCACTGAAAGCTCATTTATTTGGTACCTTTCTAATTTCTTGGTATAGGCCCCTATTGCTATAAATTTGCCTCTCAATACTGCTTTTGCTGTATCCCATAAGTTTTGATATGTTGTGTTGTTGTCTTCATTTACTTCCAGAAAGTTTTTGATTTCTCTTTTGATTTCTTGAATGACCCAGTGTTCATTCAGGAGCATGTTGTTCAGTCTCCATGTGTTTGCATACTTTCTGGGGTTTCCTGAGTTGCTAATTTCCAGCTTCATCCCGCTGTGGTCTGAGAAGCTGCATGGTATGATTCTAATTCTTTTAAATTTGCTGAGACTTGCTTTATGGCCTAGTATGTAATCAATCCTAGAGAAGGTTCCATGGGCTGCTGAGAAGAATGTGAAGTCTGTAGATGTAGGGTTGAAAGTTCTGTAGATATCTGTTAGATCCATTTGGGCAATAGTGTCGATTAAATCTGCTGTTTCCTTGTTGATCTTCTGTCCGGATGATCTGTCTATTTCTGAGAGTGGAGTATTGAAGTCCCCCAGTACTATTGTATTGGAATCTAAATCTCCCTTTAAGTCCCTTAACATATCTTTTAAATAGACCAGTGCCCTGTAATTAGGTGCATATACATTTATAATAGTTACATCTTCCTGTTGAATTGAACCCTTAATCATTATATAGTGTCCCTCTTTGTCTCTCTTAACAGTTTTTGTATTAAAGTTTATTTTGTCTGATATTAATATGGCTACACCTGCTTTTTTTTGGTTTCTGTTGACTATTTGAATCCCTGGATCAGTGGTTTATCTGATGTGTGAAGCAAGATG
Organism: Oryctolagus cuniculus; assembly: GCF_964237555.1. NCBI lineage: Eukaryota > Metazoa > Chordata > Mammalia > Lagomorpha > Leporidae > Oryctolagus > Oryctolagus cuniculus. The sequence goes on along the minus strand of NC_091436.1, from coordinate 11,949,405 downwards.
ACTGAAGTGCTTGGAGCCCAACTTGGGTAGATCAACACAACTCCTGCAGACTGGATCCCTCCCAAGGAATTTGCATGGGTGGTGCTGAGCATGGGACAGGTGTCCCTAGGTTCCAATTTGCTGGGGACAGCCCAAGTTATGCTGCGTAATTTAGTAAGTGCCTCCTTTGTCTCCAGAGTGTTTTGGTTTAGAGCATCAGTTATAGAGCCTATTATGATCCGCCACGTATTGTGGTCTCGATTCAACATACCCTGAGAAATGATAGTGATTTTTTTTTCAATAGTTGTCCTGATAGCCCAGTTCCTTCATTACCAGAATATTGTGTTTCTTGCCTGCTTTGTGCAAACCAAAGAGAATTACATTGCCATTTTTCATGTAACACATGAACACACAAAATGCTACTTTTCTTTTTGCTTTTTTCAATAGTATATTAAAGGAGAGGAGAGATTGGTTATTGAATGAGACTTTCCATGTTCATACACAAGTACTTCAAAGAGGTCATGGAAAAACAGAATTAGATGATTTTTTTTTGGTTCCAAACCTATTTGCAATTTCTGCATAGGTTGCTCATAATATGCATTTTCCGTGAACTTTTGGAAGATTTCTCATATTTATTTTCCCCAGTTCTTCATACTTTTCCCCCGTCTTTTTTATGTGGGCTCATCTTTTTTATTTCTACTTGTACATCATTTACATCTTCTTAACTTCATTGTTTCAATTCGTGTTTCACCAAACAGACTGTATTTATTTTAGTTGCCTGAGAGTTTGTGTATTGCTTTCCCTAGCATCCGATATGTTTCTGGTTAGTTGGAGCATTGTTATGGAGTAGAGTCATGGGGGCACTTTGCCATTTTCCTTTCTCTCCTCTGCACCAGGCTCCCCAGCCCCGGTTTCGGAAAGTGGTCTTTACGTGCAGCATGCGTTCAGATTTATGGACCTGTCTTTGAAGGACAATGCACCCAATTTTAATGTCTGTTTTCTATTGTACTTTATAGCATTTTGTAGTTTGCAACACACAGTTTAGTGCTTATTCACTGCCAAATTTCTCTTTCCATTTTGTGTCTGCTAGTGCTGTTTCTTCCCCCTGGATTTCGGGCTTGTTTTGCGTAGGAGACAGTTCTGCTTCTTTTGTGTGTCCACATTATAGCGGTACATCAGACACCTTGCAAGAAGGGGAGAATGTGGGCACTGCTGTGGATAGGGCATCTCAATTCAGTCATCACCGCATTAAAGTAGTTTTCTCTTGTGGGAAACATCTCGAGACTCCGATTCTTCAGCTGTTGCCTTTTCTGCTTCTGCATCAGACCTCACTTCTGGTGACTCGTGTTGTTTGGTGCTTGTTTCAGTCTCCAGAAGTTTTACCAGATTCCCTCTCATATTGGCTCACTTCGGAGCTGCAAGTTTTTCTTACTCTCATTAACTAGTTAACTGAAGCCGATCAATGTGTGGCATTTGGTAACTGATTTTGTGTATTGCTTATATGTCTATTACTATCATCTCTTTAGTTTCTCTTTTACTGCAGATGAATAGCATGTTATGTGTTTCCATATTTCAGGGGCTGATAAATGTGTTGTGCAGCCATGCTGTGCTGACTGGCTTATATGCACCAAAATATTTTGTTACTACTGCAGTATCTTGGACTGTGCATGACTTGATGTGGTGATTGGATGCTGTGGAATAGCGCTACATTGGCAGCCTTTCAGTTTATTTCATGGTGTGTCTCCGTCCACATTTGCTTGAGAGGGCCTGCAACTTATTCATAGGATTTGTGGAGTCCCGAATATTGGCTCCACTACCTCCTGCCTCCCACATTGACATCTGACAAAACAGGATGACAGGGCTTCCCTGAGATGGTAAAAAGAAGCAATATTAGCATTAAGAAGTGATATTATGATTTTTCCGGTGTTCTCATTTGAAGGTGCATGAGGTTGACACAGTAATCTCAAAAGATTTAAACACACAATGACAGAATCTGTAATATTTATTAACAGGCAAGCGTAAGTGATAATTTAGGAGTTGAAATGCTGGGGCTGAACACAATCAATTTGGATTAGATGCACATTACCAAATGGAATGCCTTTTATTTCTGCATAATGTTGGCTCATGAATCAGAGTTTTACTTGTAATATTTGACTACAGAAACAGGAGAAATTCTGAGTTCACCCTGAATTACTTATTAACAGAAAATTACCACAGATTTTCACATCTCAAAATATGAAACTATTTAATCGTGGTCTTAAGAACTGTGGACGGAGGGTCTATTTTTATCTGGGGAAGAGCTTCCACAGTGCCGGAGGGAGAACTGCCCTGTATCACACTGGAGCTGTGACAATTCACTTTTTATGGATGGTTAAAGGGAGATGTAATGCGCAGTTCATTTCCTGGCAAAAAGGCAGGCACAGCCAGGGTCCACATGGTTGTGGAAGACATTTGGTATTAACTGGGTCTAACTCGGGAAGAGAAGGTTTTGAAATATTCAGTGACAATGATACCTGGCATAATCCAGAAAGCAATAAAACTCTTCGGGCCTCCCAGGAGGCAAGTCGCCAGTGGGGCCCTGGGGATTGGAGGATATTCGTGAATGTGGTTAGCGGGTGAGAGTCCCATCAGATGTGAGCAGAGAGTTCAGACAGGAGCCCAGCCTGTGCATCAGATGTGTCTGATCTACAGGGGAACTCAATGCCCTGAATTAAGCATATTTTCTGCTAAAACACGTATTTTAAGATTTTTCTGTTAAAAGCAATATTGAAGTCACTGTGCCCCATTCTCCTGTACTATTTCCACTTGATGTCCTCTAACATGCTTGGAGTTGAGAGTCTGTTAACACAGAAATCCTATAGAAAGATGTGCATGGTACCTCCAGGGATTACTCGCCACCTCTAGCTCTTCTTCGTTACAATTATTGAATGTGTGTATGCATGACAAACTTCAAAGCACAGCTCAGAGGGAGGGAGATGACTTCCAGGAACGTAGTTTTAAAGAAATATCTGACAGAGATTGAAAATATCGGCTGATCTATTAAAGAAATTCTCATTTATACAAGTAGAAAAATTTGTAACACTGTAAAGGTGTCTTGCTGTTGTTTTGTATGGCAATTTTTTACTTTTAAAATGCTTTCCATTACAAAGAAATCAAAGAGTAGGTTGGGGCCTGGAAGAACATTTTAAATTCTTGTTAAAATTGATTTCCCCTTATTACTATGTAGCTGCTAACTATTTTTCTTTGAAAACATATTTTGTTAATTTTTATAATGTGAAGTTTCAGTGAGATAAAATGTAGCTATAGCAAAAAAAAATTACCCATATCTACACTTTCTATCAAATTTATTTTATTGAGGATTTTCTTCTTTAGTTTAATAGCTTCATAATCTCCAAATTCATTTTCTTAAAGTTTTCAGAATTTTTAGTGTCTAGGAACTTGATCTTATTTCTCATTGTTTTATAAAAGAGAAAAGCCCTAATGTCCAGCTTACGTTGCTGTAACAGCTTCTTTAGGTTTTGTCTGTGGAGAAACCAGGAATTGATTGCTCCTTCAGTCATTTCCTTTCTTCCATTTACCTCACCACCCAATTTATCTTCTCTTGCCCTTTTGACATCTACTCCCTCACTCAAGGGGTTGCTGTTTTCATTAACCCAAACTTTCTGTTACATGAATCCCACGTGGCTTTTCTGTTCCCCTGATTCAACTCTTACGGCAACATTCAGGGTCTTCTTGTTTCTTCACGTCTCTGGGCTCCACACATCATTGTTTATCTGAGGCACTCGAGCCTGCCACCTGTTTTATTGCCGTAACCACACATCTCCGTCATTTCTTTCTTTTCAATTCTCTTTTACACATGTAACAGCCTTTCCTTGTAAGACACTCTAACTGAACACCTAGGGAAAGACAAAGCATACAATGTTTTGCCAAATATGCAAAAAGAAAGAAACAGGTTGATGGAAATGGGATTAGGGAAGACGTTTCAGAGATTCCAGTGAAAGAAATACTAATAAGCACACAAATGATAATTCTCACTTTATAAAATTCTAAAAAGTCTCAAGGTAAACATATTTGATTAAAATCTTATATCTAGTCAATGACAACATAGCGATATGCAATAAAGCTTTCTTAATTACACCAGGCATTGGATGCCTCAGCCTGCCTTACCACAAATCACTACCAGAAATTTCCATGTAGATATGAATCACACTTGCAAAATATTATTAATAGGTTTTACTACAGTAAGAGAAAAATCTGCATGGTAAAATAATATTAAAAACCAACAAACTGGCCGGCGCTGCAGCTCACTAGGCTAATCCTCCACCTTGCAACGCTGGCACACTGGGTTCTAGTCCCGGTTGGGGCACCGGATTCTGTCCCAGTTGCCCCTCTTCCAGGCCAGCTCTCTGCTGTGGCCAGGGAGTGCAGTGGAGGATGGCCCAAGTGCTTGGGCCCTGCACCCCATGGGAGACCAGGAGAAGTACCTGGCTCCTGCCATCAGATCAGCGCGGTGCGCTGGCCGCAGCGTGCCAGCCGCGGTGGCCATTGGAGGGTGAACCAACGGGAAAAGGAAGACCTTTCTCTCTGTCTCTCTCTCTCTCACTGTCCATTCCGCCTGTCAAAAAAAAAAAAAAAAAACCACAAACAACAACAAACTAGGAAAAAATATTGTATTAATCATCACAAACAAGGGACTTTCATCCTTAGTTACAAGTAGAACTTGTAGAAGTAGGCAAGAACATGAACAGGAAATTTACAGCATAATGAATATAAATATTACTTAAATTAAAGGCAGTTCAATGTTAATGATAAGGAAACAAGTAAAGTAAACTGCACTAAATTGTTTGTGGTATTTCAAAAGTTTCAAATATGAAAGAGGAAGATTTGGGCTACCGTGAATTTGTTGGATTTGGCAGTTGAGGGTCACAGTTGCAGCAGTTGGCAAGCTGCGATGGATGTAAAGAATGAATGGGGAGTAAAGATACAGGCAGGGCAGGCATATTCTGTTCTTTTGAGTACAGCAGGTTTAAAGAAGAAATGAGACAAGGCATCATCTTTTTCCTTTTCAATTTTAAAATTAGAAAGAAATGAACATTTTTATAGACAATGTTACTAGAGCCAGGAGAAGGCTAATCAGATTGTGGTAATAGAGGTTTGGTAGTTTGAATCCATCTCCCAGGGAGGATCAGAAAAGTTAGAACAAAATTTATCTGCTTAAAATAATAAAACAAGGAAGAATTATGAACCCAATTCTGACAGAGGATGGCAACCCACAGAAGTTGCCACAGATTCCACTGGAGATGTCCACTGCTTTCAAGAGAAACCATTGAAGGCCGGCGCCATGGCTCACTAGGCTAATCCTCCATCTGCAGCGCCGGCACCCCAGGTTCTAGTCCTGGTCAGGGCACTGGATTCTGTCCTGGTTGCTCCTCTTCCAGTTCAGCTCTCTGCTGTGGCCCAGGAAGGCAGTGGAGGATGGCCCGGGTCCTTGGGCCCTGCTTCCGCATGGGAGACCAGGAGGAAGCACCTGGCTCCTGGCTTCAGATTGGCACAGCGCACCAGCCTTAGTGGCCATTCTGGGGGGTGAACCAACGGATGGAAGACCTTTCTCTTTCTCTCTCTCTCTCTCTCTCTCACTAACTCTGCCTATCAAAAAAAAAAAAAAAAAAAAAAAAAAAAAAAAAAAAAAAGAGAGAGAGAAACCATTGAGAGGCTGAGAAGTTGAGCAGAGTCTTTGGGGGCCTCTGCTAGTTAGGATGACAAAAAATGGGGCCCATGTATCTCAGAAGTCCAAAGTCTGTTAACTCAGAAGGGCAGATCTTAGGATGAAATGTTCCGTTACAGAATGAAGCCCTTACTGGATGAAGCTATCCTGAATTATTAATGCTCTTAGCCACTGGCAGAAATAAGTTTAGATTTTCTCTGAAAGAATATCATTATTCTGGGTTTCCAGTTATTTCTATTATTTTTAAAATAAAGTGTCAAGTGTTAAATAAAAAATAAGCAGATGAACAAGGAAACATTAAAATATGGAGGCTGGCATTGTGACACGGTGAGTTCAGTTGCCACTTGGTACACCTGCATCCCGTATTGCAGTGTTGGTTTGAGTTCTGGCTCCTCTGCCTCCAGTACAGCTTCCTGCTAATGTAACTGGGAGACAGCAGATAATGGCCCACATGCTCGCGTTCCTGCCACCCACATCAGACACCAGAACGGAGTTCCTGGCTCCTGGGTTTAGTATGACCAAGCCCTAACTGCTGTGGGCAAGCAGCTGAAGATGGTTCAAGTCCTTGGACCCTTGCCATCCACATGAGAGACCCGGATGCAGTTCCAGGATCCTAACTTTGGCCTGCTCCAGCCCTGGCCATCGCAGCCATTTTGGCGGTGAATCAGTGTTTGGAAGATTGATCTCTCTCTCCCTCTGTCTCTCTGTCTCTTGCTCTGTCTGTAACTCTGCCTTTCAAGTAAATAAATCTTTAAAAAATATTCAACTCCAAGTTTTGGAGATTTAAGGGCATGGTGCCGGCATCCTTGGCTGCATCCCTGGTGGGTGGCACCATGGTGGGAGAACATTTGAGCTGGAGATATTATGTGGGAAGGCAGGAAGCTTGAGAGAAACCTTGAAGTAACCAGATTCACTGTTTTTGTAAGAACCAGTGAGAAGTAATCAGAACTATACAATTCCTTTACAAGGCAATGCTGTCAATCAGATACTTCCTGCTAGGCCTCGCCTCTTTAAGATTCCATAGCATTGTCACACTGAGGACCAAGCTCTCAACACAGGAGCCCTTGGGGATACACTCAACTGTGTCCACATTGTAATAATGCTGTATATATGTTTATGGGGTTATCTGCTAGTACAAAATCCTCATCCTGTCTCTCTCCTCACCTCTAATTTAAAGGTAACTATCTCCCCCTGTTCCAACATGCTACAGCAGATGTGGGTGTTGTCACTCCTGCATCCCATTTCAAGGTGCCTGTGTTCAGTTCCTGGTCCTGCTCCTGACTGCAGCTTCTTTCTAATGCAGACCCTCAGAGGCAGGGGTGATGCTCCAGTCAGTGGGTTCCTGCCACCTGCGTGGCACAATTGCGTTGAGTTCCTGGCTCCTGGCCCCTGGCTCTGGCTCTGGCCCAGCCCCACTCATTGTCAGCATTTGGGAAATGAATCAGTGGGTGAGAGGGCTCTGTCTCTCTGCCTCTCAAGTAAATAAAAATAATTTAGGAAACCAAAGAAAAAGAAGCACAATTTTAAAAATTAACAAATAGAAGCCAAATTTCACTACAAGATTTATCACCAAGTGGCTAGCTCTCTGTCTGATAATTTGCTACACTTTTTTGTCTTTTAGACATCTCCATCTTTCCACAGCCTCTTCTTTCTCTAGAGTTCTTTCAACACAGTGATTCCTCAATAGCCTGACACTTCTATATTAATCTAGTAATAAATCTCCATTAAAATTTTATTTTTCCTGTGCAAAGAGCTTGTCTTTCCCTCCTTGTCTGTCACAGAAACTTTAAATACCCAAGGGAAAACTATTTAATAATTTCTCAGGACTAAAAAAAAATGTAAGAACTAGGAAAAATAAACATATTTCAACTTGGTTATTTTCTTCAGACTTGTGAAATTCAATACCTTACAAAAATGAAGGTTGTTTTTCACACTCTATACTGTCCAGACTTCAAGGTCTTACCTTTTAGTAAAACAAACCAAAAATTAATTCTTTCACATTGATGTGTAAACATTAGGCTGTGTTTCTTTCTTGCTGCAGGAGACATTCCAAGCTATTTGTCTTTTTAAGCTTTGCAAATGTAAAAGAAATTAATGTAGGTTACTTTAGTCTATTACAAATTCACCTCGCTGTCTATTAACATATCTCAACTCTAACTCAATGGCACTTCTACCTGTATTATTCATTTTTCATTATCCCATAATCCAGGGCTCTCAGCTGAGACTCTATGAAACACAACTATTAGGTCCAAATTCAGAGAGATCCATCTGTTGGGACATGGATTAGATCATCAAGTTATTGAAGCAAGCTAAACCAACTGCCACTCAACTGCAGCGTTAGTCTCCCACTAGTGCTAGTTCTAGCCACCATCCATGATTAAACATTTCTGTATTCATTTCACATTGCCTCTAGCACCAACTTGAATTAACTTGCCAAGGTACTGTGCATTTTTAGTTACATAGCCAATAAGCTGGCAGTCTAAGTCTTCTCCAGTATTTCTCAGCCAAACGAGGCGCTATAAGCTTCGGTTTTCCCAAAGAAAGTTCACCCTGAGCTGAAGGCAAAAATTTCACATTTTATCAATCTCAGGTCAGAACATCATCTGTCAAAATCAATTGCCTTTCTTCTCACCTTGCTCCTTATTAAGGATTCCAGAAAAATATGTATGAGGGGAAGCCACGGAACAAACATGGTGGCTTAGAAATTTTGAGTTTTAAAGTCAGCTCAGAGGAAAACAAAAGCAATAGATTATAGGCATGAGTTACTGGGTTTTATCAGAGAACATTTACAAATGTCAACAATAACCTAACTTTCCAGTACTAGGGGATGTGTGAAATAGATTGCATTACATCCATTCAGTGGAATGGTATGTGATCATTAAAACAATGATAAAAACCTGTTTTTATTGGTTTAAAAGTCAAATTATAGGATGTTTTATTTTCCATGTATGTGTATATATAAAATTTTAAGGGATACTATTAAAAGTAATTTTTCTAGATTAGAAGATTCCAGATAACCTTTTTTATTTTACTTTTCTGTATTGCTGATTTTTATCTTTATTAAAAAAGAACACATAGACTGTTCTGCATCAGGCCATGATGGAGAAGTGGGGACCAGATTTCTTTTCTCATTGTAAAAAGCTGAAAACCTAGGCAAGACATACAAAGCAATGATGCTCAGACACTGGGAAACTGGCAGTGTGGGGCAGGATCCTCAAGGAAGAAAGGTAAGGAGGTGAGCCGCAGAATCTCAGCTGATATCCTCATGGGTCTGCAGTCTGCAGCACACGAAAGGGCAACCATGGGATTCTGGAGTATACTATTTCAAGGAGACAGAATTGAGAAAGGCAGCTGGATCAATTTGGGAAAAACTGCAGAATGAGGGAAGAGAGAGAGCACGCGGGAGAGCACACCATAGACCTGCAAAGGAGGCCCTGCAGTCATCCCCTCAGGGCTACTGAGCTTGGAGTTAAAAAAAAAAAAAAAAAAAAAAAAAAAAAAACACATGAAAATGCAAAGCAGTCACACCAATGTGGAGACTGCTCATTCTCAACTCTGAAACAGAAAGCATCCTAATGTCCAGGGAATGGCACCTAGGCGCCAAAGGAGAATGCCTTGATAGTAGACAGAATGCTTCAATAGAATGCTTAGCATTAAGGGTTGTTCTCACCCTGCCCATCAAAGCTTAAAAACAAGCCTTAGGAGGAGAAGTCTGCTTCTAGGTACTGCAACTCAATCTGCATCCAAAAACAAAGCACCAAAATGTTTTAAAATATTAAAAAGTTTCCAATAGCGTGAATTTACAATGTCTGATATCTATATAGAAATTATGAAACATGCAAATAACAATAACAATAAAATCCAATCATCATAAAGGATGCATACATGGGAAATATGATAGTACACAGAGACATTTTAAAATATTTTTTGAGAGAGAGAGAGATAAAGGCAGACAGAGATCTCCCTTCTGCTGGTTCACTCCTCAAATTTCTGTTACAGCCGCAGTTTAACCATCAGAGCCAGTCTCTTGTAGCACAATCCAGGTCTGCCATGGGAGTGGCAGGAGCCCGATCACTTGAACTGTTGTCTCCCAAGGTGCTCATTAGAAGGAAACTTGAGAATGGAGTGACAGTGGTCATTCCAAGCATCATCTTAATCATTATGCCAAACATCTGCCCTAGTGCCTTATTCTCAATAACTGATTGATTAAGTGAATAGAAAAACTAAGATAATAGAAGATATTAAAATATTAACAAGCAACTTGACTTAGCTAATATTTCTAGCACCCTGCAGCCACCAGCAGCAGCATTATCAAATACACGTAGAATATTTACCAAGACACTCTAAGCAGCAAGAATTCTCAATAAGTATTAAAATGATAAAAATTAGTGTTTCTGACAAAAATGGAACTAAATTACAAATCAGTAACTGAAAGCTATTTGAAAATTTCTTAAATATTTGAACAGTAAACAATATACGCCCAATAACCTTGGTCAGTGGAACTTAGAAACTGTTTTCAATTGAATGAAAATTGAAATAATGCTCAAAAACTTCTTGATGATGCTACTGTTTAGTGTTTGAGATATTTATAACCTTTAATGTTTGTTTTAGAAATGAAGGAGGCCGGTGCCACGGCTCAATAGGCTAATCCTCCGCCTGCGGCACCTGCACACCAGATTCTACTCCCAGTTGGGGCGCCGGATTCTGTCCTGGTTGCCCCTCTTCCAGGCCAGCTCTCTGCTGTGACCCGGGAGTGCAGTGGAGGATGACCCAAGTGCTTGGGCCCTGCTTCCGCATGGGAGACCAGGAGAAGCACCTGGCTCCTGGCTTTGGGTCAACGTGGTGCGCCAGCCACAGCACACTGGCTGCAGTGGCCATTGGAGGGTGAACCAACGGCAAAGGAAGACCTTTCTCTCTGTCTATCTCTCTCACTGTCCACTCTGCCTGTCAATAAAAAAAAAAGAAAGAAAGAAATGAAAGAATATCTGAAAGCAATAATCTTATTTCTACTTTAGGAAACTAGAAAAAAGTAGAAAATTAAATACAAAGAAGGACTAAGAGTCAAAGGGATCACATAAACAAGACTAGTATCTGCAAATACTAACTGATAGAATAAAAAAGGGAGAGAATGATCCAACATGATAAGCGAGATACATAGCAGACTCATAGAATGGCAGATGTCCTAAACAGCACTCTGGCCTCAGAATCAGCCCTTAAGGCATTTGGATCTGGCTAAAAAGCCCATGAGAGTATTTCAGGCATGGAAAGCCAAGACACTCTGGCAAAAAAAAAACAAAAAAAACAAAAAAAAACAAAAAAAACAAAACAAAACAAAAAAAACCTAAATGAAAGTGAAAGATCTCCACAAGTGAGATCCCAGTGGAAAGAACAGGTCATCAAAGAAGGAGGTACCTTTTTTCTGAAGGGAGGAGAGAACTTCCACTTTGACTACGACCTTGTCTAAATATGATCAGAGTCGGTGAACTCAAAAGGCTTCCATAGCCTTGGCAGCTCATGACAAGAGCCTAGGGTGATTACTGATGCCATAAACAAGAGTGTCAATTTGTTAAGTCAACAACAGGAGTCACTGTGCACTTACTCCTCATGTAGGATCTCTGTCCTTAATGTGCTGTACATTGTGATTTAATGCTGTAACTAGTACTCAAACAGTATTTTTCACTTTGTGTTTCTATGTGGGTGCAAACTGTGGAAACCTTTACTTAATATATGCTTACACTGATCTTCTGTATATAAAGAGAATCAAAAATGAATCTTGATGTGAATGGAAGGGGAGAGGGAGCGGGAAAGGGGAGGGTTGCAGGTGGGAGGGAAGTTATGGGAGGGAAGCCATTGTAATCCATAAGCTGTAGTTTGGAAATTTATATTCATTAAATAAAAGTTAAAAAAATAAATGAAGGAGTACCTAAAAGCAATAATCTTATTTTTACTTTAGGAAACTAGAAGAAAGTAGAAAATTAAATACAAAGAAAGTAGAAAGGAAGAAATAATAAAGAGAATAGAAAGCAAAGAAATATAAACCATAGGAGAAATATTCAGTGAACTGATAGAACAGAGACATGGTGGGGCAGTGGGGACAGAGGATAGACATGACACTGCTGGCCATGCTGCCAACCACCCCTGCTTCTACGTGTTTGGCTTCCCAGCAAGATGGAAATGCCATCTTGCTAAAATAAGGCAGGAAGAAGATGCTGTGGGCCCAGCCACTGACGGCTTTAACTGAGGGAGACTTCCATAGTCTCTGCTGACTCCACTTCCAGCCTGGAGAGCTGACAGTGCCTGAGTGACTACTGTGCTCTGTAAAGGGAGCCATATTGTCTCTACACCCTCCCTGTCACCAAGGCAGCAGATTCAGTATGATGTGGGAGAGTCACTGCTGAACTCTGATTCAGGGGACAGGATGCAGTCCTACTGATACCAGCAGCCACCAGAGTCAGAGACAAGCCAATCTACAGGGCAGAGAGCAGACCTGTACACAGTGACTGTGGGAATTCTGGACCTACCCCGCAGAGTTAAGGAAATCACGTTATAGCTGGGTTCCTGTGCATCCACTCAGTGTGACTGTGCAGATAGAGCTCCCTGCTCACCAGCGGTGGATCAGTCTGTGAGGTCACAGTGAGTCTGTGCTCTGGATAGTGTGCCTGCCTGGTTGGGTGAGGTGCACTGGAACTCTGAGCTCACTCTAAGCCGGGAATCAGCTAGTCCACCCTGGCACAGAGAAAATCTGGGACTGTGAACGCACTCGCTGTCTTCAACATCCCCCTCTCCTCACTGACGGTAGCCAAAGGTGCTCCACTGCCCCTTTTGGCTGTTACCTGGAACCTTGCCCCTCTGCAGACCTTCCTGACCCCACCCAGCACACAGACTCCTGGAGCACAAGTGTGAGCTTCAGGCACTCCCATGAACTCCAGTGGCACATTTGCAGAAAACAAGAAATTCAGCAAGGAAGTGGAGATATTGAAAAAAAATCCAGAAATATTAGAAATGAAGTATTCAATAAGTAAAGAAAAACACAGTAGAAAGCCTCAAGAACAGACTTTGTGAGGCAGAAGAAAAAAATATCTTACATAGAAGACAGGTCTTTTGAAATATGTCAGAAAGAAAGAAAAATTTGGGAAGACCAAAAGTAGTGTTCATGATCTATGAGATACAATAAAATGATGAAATGTATTAGTTTAGGAGTTCCTGAAGGTATGAGAAAAAAAATGGTTTAAAAAAACCTGTTTAATGAAATAATAGCAGAAAATTTCCCCAATTTGGAGAACAATGTGAACATCCAAATACAGGAAGCACATGGAACTCCAAGTAGACAGGATCAAAAAAGATCCTCACCAAGACATGCCCAGACTTTCAAAGAGAAAAATCATAGCATATGCAAGAGGGAAATGCCAGCTAACCTTTAAAGGAACTCTTATCACATTGACAGCAGATTTCTCTATAGCAGCTCCCTAGACCAGAGGGGAACTGAACGATACAGTCCAAGTCCGAAAAGAAAAATCTGCTAACCCATAATACTTTACCCAGAAAAGCTCTCATTCATAAAGGAAGATGAAATGAACACATTCCAAGACAAGTAAAAATTGAAAGACTTTGTCACCACCAGTTCAGCCTTCAAATGATACATAATGGGGAACTGCTTACACAAACATATGAAGACAACCATCATCATAAAAGAATATGAGAGTAGAAAAATCACCCAGTAAAAGAATAAAGGAGATTCAAAACAAATAATAAGAATACTTATGGATAAATAGCAGGAGCAAGTCATTACTTATCAAAAATAACCTTGAATATACATGGGCTACATTCTCTAATTGAAAGATATAGAATAGCTGAGTGGATAAAAAAGACCCATCTATATGGTTCTGCATACAAGTAATACACTTCACCATTAAAGATACACACATACAGAAAGTGCAAAGATGGAAAAAGATATCCCATGCAAGTGAAAATTAAAACCAAGCAAGAGGAGTTAAATTTATAATAGAAAAATAGACTTTAAGATAAAAAGTGTTAAAAGAGTTAATGGCATTATTTGATGTTTAAGAGATCAATTCAACATGAAGGTATGACTGTTGGAAATGTACATGTCCCCAATGCTACCGCACCAGTTTTATATAACAATGGACATAAAGGAAGACATAAATTTCAATGCAATAGTAATGGGGGACTTCAATGCTACATTGTAATTAATGGAAAGATCAACTAGACAAAAAATAGACAAACAGAGCTAATCTACACTATAGATCAAATAAACCTAATAAATATCTACAGACCATTCCATCCCCCAGCTGCAGAATAAGCATTCATTTTACCAGCACATGAAATATTCTATAGGCTAGACCTTATAATAGGCCATAAAACAAGTTTTAACAAATTAAAAAATTGAAATCATATCATGTATCTTTTCTGACCACAATGGAAAGAAGCTGGAAGTTAACAACAGAAGAAACTTGAAAATACACAACCACATTGAGACTGAACAACATGCTCCTGAATGAACAGTGGGTCATAGAAGAAATCAAAAGGGAAATTAAAATAATTCCCTGAAACAAATGAAAATGAGAGTACAATATATCAAAACTTATAGGTTACAGAAAAATCATTCTTAAGGGTATTTGGCAATAAGTTCCACATCAAAAAATTGCAAAAGTATCAAATAAATAATCTAGCAATGCATCTCAAGAATCTGGGAAAAGGAGAATAAACCAAACTCTGAATTAATGGAAGGAAAGAAATAATAAAATTAGAGAAGAAATAAATGAAATAGAAATTTTAAGCTATACAAAAGATTTGAAGAAATATTTTTTTGAAAAAATAAAATTGATAAATTTCATTTGGGGGGAGCCATTGTAATCCATAAGCTGTACTTTGGAAATTTATATTTATTAAAAGTGAAAAAAAATTAAAAATAATTGATAAGCCATTGACCCAGCTAACCAATAAAAGGTGGGTGGTGCAGGGAGAGAAGTCCCAAATTGATAAAATCAGAGATGACAAAGGAAATGTTATAACTGATACCATTAAAACATAAAGAATCATTCAGAATTATTACAAATATCTATATGCCAAGAAATTTGAAAATATAGAAGAAATGGATAGATTTCTGGGCACATATAATTTGTCAAAATTGTGGCAGGAAGATGTAGAAACCTTGAATAGAGCAATAATTAGTGCTGAGATTGAACCTCCCGATAAAGAAAAGTCCAGGACCAGTGGGCTTAATTCTACCAAACTTTAGAGGAAGAAATAATACAATTTCTCCTTAAGCTATTCAAAATAATTGAAAGTGAGGGAATCCTTCCAAACTCATTCTATGAGCCAAGCATTATCTTACTTCCAAAGCCAGACGAAGATACAACAAGAAAAGTATGCACCACTATGTTCATCTATGTTCAATGAAAAAATGCTCAACAAAATACTAATGAATTGAATCCAACAACTCATCAAAAAGGTCATTTACCTGGACCAATTAGGAGGCAGGGATGGTTCAACATGCACAAATCAATAAACATGATACATCACATCAACAAAATGAAGAATAAAAACTTTGAGTATTTCAATAGATGCAGAGAAAACATTTGATAAAATGCAATAAGCTTTCAAGATAAAAACCTTTTAAAATTGGATATAGAAAGAGTATACCTCAACACAATCAAGGTAATATATGGCAAATCCAGCACCAGCATCATGTGGAATGGGGAAAAGCTGGAAGCATTTCTACTACTAAGATCCAGAACCAGGCAAGGATGACCACTCTCACCACTATTATTCAATGTAGTTTTGGAAATTTAGCCAGAGCCATTCAGCAAGGAAAAGCAATCAAAGGGATCTAAAACTATCGGCAGATAACAGTCCTTTGGGGAACCAAAAGGCTCCACTTTGGGAGTATGAGGACTCATAAGAAAATTTGACAAAGTTGCAGGAAATAAAATCAGCACACAAAAAAACCAATAGCATTCTTATACACCAAAAATTCTCCATCTGAGAAACAACTTAGAATATCACTTCCATTCACAATAGCTGAAAAAATGTAAGTATCTTGGGATAAATTTTACTCAGGATTTGAATGATCTCTATAATTCAAACTGTAAAACATTAATGAAAAAAATAAAAGACACCAAAAAATGGAAAAAATCTTTCATATTGATGAATCAGAAGAATAAACATAATCTACTACCCAATGTGATCCCTTTCAAAATTCCAATGACATTCTTCACAGAACTAGAAAAAAATTCTTAAAATTTATGTGGAAAAACAAAAGACTTCAAACAGCAAGGCAATCATAAACAATAAAAACAAAGCTGGGTATACCACAACATCAGATTTCAAGACATGCTACAGCTACAGGGCTGTTGTAATCAAAACAGGCACAAAAAATATACGTGTAGACCAGTGGAACAGAATAGAAACCCCAGAAATAAAACCCATTCATCTACAGCCAACTAATATTTGACAAATGAGTTCAAATCATTTTCTGGATAAAGGACTGTCTCTTCAACAAATGGTGTTGGGAAAATTGGATTTCTACTTGCAGTTGAAATAAGACTCCTACATTACACCCTATACAAAATCTTAACACACAGTGGATCAATTATCTAAACCAAAGACCTGAAACAATCAAATTACTAGAGGAAAACATAAGGGAAACACTGCAAGGCATTGGCCTAGGAAAAAACTTTTTAGATAAGACCCCAGAGGCATAGGAAATAAAAGCAAAGAATAGATGGGGGATTACATCAAGCTAAGAAGCTTCTGCCCAGCAAAGACAACAATTAACAAAGTGAAGAGGCAACTGACAGAATGGTAGAAAATATTTGGAAACTCTGTGTCTGATGAAGGATTAATATCCAGAATATATATACGGAGCTCAAGAAACTCAACAACAATAAAATAAACAATACATTCAAACTTAGGTAAAGGATATGAATAGAAATTTTTCAAAGGACGAAAGAAAAATGACAAACATACAGATGAAAAAATACTCAGGTATCACTAGCCATCAGGGAAATCCAAATAAAACTCATGGTGTGGTATCACCTTGCTCCAGTTAGAGTGGCTATTATCCAAACAATCAAAAAATAACAAATGCTGATGAGGTTGTTGGTGGAATGCAAATTATTGAGGGAAACAGTTTGGAGATTCCTCAGAAAACTAAAAATAGATCTACCATATGACCCAGAAATCCAATTTCTGGAAAAATATCCAAAAGAAAATGAAATCAGCATGTGAAAGTGATACCTGCACTGCTATGTCTATAGCAACTGAATTCACAAAAGCAAAGATACAGAATGAACCTTGTGACCCATCAACTGATGATTGGATAAATAAACTTTGCTGTGTATACGTGATGGACTATTAGTTGGACATAAAAAGAAATAAAATCCTGGCATTTGCAACAAAATGGATACAACTGAAGATCATTTTGGTAACTGAAATAAGCCGTACCCAGAAAGAAAAATAGTACATGTTTTCTCTTATTTGTGGAAGATAATATATATATATATATATATATATATATATATATATAGTATAGAAATTGGGTGGTTATCATATCATTTGGTATTTATTTATTACAGATGTTGTTTCACTGAATCATATCTGTAAATGACAATATACTTTTCTTTCCCCATGTTCAAAAAGAAAAAGAAAAGAAATAAATGAAGAGAGAAAACAGTGAGGACTCTTGGAGGAATAGTAATGTTTTATCCTTAATGTGGGTGTTGGTTATTAGTGTGCTCAGAGTACAAAAAACTCACCTATACACTTATGTACATTTCTTGATATATTTACTGTATTTTGATGAAATATGTTTTTTAAAGATTTTATTTATTTGAGAGGTAGAGTTACAGACAGTGAGAGGGAGAGACAGAGAGAAAGGTCTTCCCTCCACTGGTTCACTCCTCAAATGGCTACAACGTAGCTGCGTCGATCTGAAACCAGGAGCCAGGATGCTTCTCCTGATCTCCCACACAGGTGCAGGGGCCCAAGCACTTGGGCCATCCTCCACTGCCCTCCCAGGCCACAGCAGAGAGCTGGACTGGAAGAGGAGCAGCCAGGACTAGAACCCAGTGCCCATATGGGATGCTGGTGCTGCAGGCAGAGGATCAACCTACTGTGCCAAAGTGCCTACCCCTTGATGAAATATTTAAATGAAAAAATAAATCATAAGAATTTACAAAATCAATAGAACTAAAAGAATATTTGATTTAACAAAATTGATAGACATTTAGCCAGACTGTTTAGGAAAAAAAAGGAAAGGAGAAAATATACAAATTACTAATATCGGAGAAAAGAGTGATATCTATACATATATTTATAAATTATTATATATATTTATAAATTACTGCTACTAATAATAAATTTTTTGAATTACTTTATGCCAATAACGAGACGATTTACATGAAATTGAGAGGTTACTTTCTGGGTACAAAGTTCCAAAGTTCATTTGGGAAGGAATAGATATCTTTTAAAAAAATTTTTTTTTATTTGACAGGTGAGTTATAGACAGTAAGAGAGAGACACAGAGAAAGGTCTTCCTTCCGTTGGTTCACTCCCCTAATGGCCTCTACGGCTGGTGTTGCGCCAATCCAAAGCCAGGAGCCAGGTGCTTCTCCTGGTCTCCCACGGGGGTTCAGGGTCCCAAGGACTTGGGCCATCCTTCACTGCCCTCCTGGGCCACAGCAGAGAGCTTGACTGGAAGAATAGCAACCAGGACTAGAACCTGGTGCCCATATGGGATGCTGGCGCCACAGGCAGAGGATTAACCAAGTGAGCCATGGCATCGGCCCCAGGAGTAGATATCTTGAATATCCCTATACAAAGGACTATCACAAAGTTCATAGAAAAATGGAATTGGAATATAAACATAAAAAATAAGCTTTATTTTTCAGTACAAGTGCCAGTCAGTTCAAGACTCCTAGGTAGGCAATCCATCTCTCTCCTGTAGGAGCCGTCACTGCTGCAGCCCAAGAAACTGAAGTCAGGGGTGGTGGTGGGGATCAGACCCAGAGACTTGGATGTGGGACGTGAGGCACTTATCTGCTGCGCTAAACATGCACTCTAGATTTTGTATTTTCAGAATGTTCCCAAGAGACAAAACTCTAGGCCCAATTAGCTTTGCTGGTGTTTTTTTTTAACCAAGTATATTAGAAGGAATAAAATTTTATACAAACTCTCCCAGGAAATGAGAGAGGTGGGAACACCCCAGTCTGAATCTGTGACATCAGCATTACTTAACACTATAATCAGGCAGAGGTATTATAAAAAATGAACGTTGAATAATCCTCTTGAACATGGACACACAGCCTCTTAAAGATCATAATGAACACATTGCAGCATGTGCAAAATGTACTATACGTCACGACTAAGTAGAGATTTTCCCTGGAATCCAAGGTTTATATAATATGTAGTTCATCACATTGACAGCTGAAATCAGATAACTCATTGTGTTCAAGGCTGAAGGAAGGAAAACCACATATGGCCATCACAACAGGCTCAGATAAGTCTTTTCCCAAATCCAACACTGACTCACGTTAGTTAAAACGAACAAAAACATCTTAGCAAATAAGAAATAGAGGAGAATTTCCCCAATCTGTTAAAAGTTATTTGGGAAAACGAATCTCTATTACACTTAATGGTGAGAGCCTAGGTGCTTTCTCCGTGGTGCTGGGAATCAATGAACGAATGATATGTGCTTTAACAGCTTCCATTCTATCATGTATGGCTGGTCCTAGCTAGTGCAATCAGGGAAGAAAAGAAATAAAATGCATTTAGAAGGGAAAGGAATAAAACTTTCTTCTTAGAAAATATAATTGTTTATGTAAAAAATCTTAAGAAACCTACAGTCTCTTGAAACTAAGAAGTGATTTTATCAAAGTCACAGCAAATAGAATCAATACATGAATATCAGTCAAAAAGAAATTGAGGCTAGAAATACCCAGACTACTTCACTTCTAGAGGGCTGGTGTTCTGGCAGTGTGAATTAAGGCAGTGCTTGCAATCCCAGCATCCCATACTGCAGCACCTTCCAATCCAGCTTACTTTTTTTTTTTTTGACAGGCAGAGTGGACAGTGAGAGAGAGAGACAGAGAGAAAGGTCTTCCTTTGCCGTTGGTTCACCCTCCAATGGCTGCCGCGGCCGGCGCACCGCGCTGATCCGATGGCAGGAGCCAGGAGCCAGGTGCTTCTCCTGGTCTCCCATGGGGTGCAGGGCCCAAGCACTTGGGCCATCCTCCACTGCACTCCCTGGCCACAGCAGAGAGCTGGCCTGGCAGAGGGGCAACCGGGACAGAATCTGGCGCCCTGACCGGGACTAGAACCCGGTGAGCCAGCGCCACAAGGCGGAGGATTAGCCTAGTGAGCCACGGTGCTGGCCAGTCCAGTTTACTTTTAATGCACCTGGGACCTCAGCAGGAGATAGCCCCAGTTCCTTGGTCCCTGCCACCCACGTGGGAGACCGGGATGGAATTCCTGGCTCCTGATTTCAGCCTGGCCCATACCCGCCTGTTGCTGATATTTAAGGAGTAATCCATGGGATGGAAAGATGCTCGCTCTCTCCCTCTCCGCCTCTCCCGCTCTCCCCCTCTCCCCCTCTCCCCTTCTCCCGCTCTCTCCCTCTCCCCCTCTCCCCCTCTCCCGCTCTCCCGCTCTCTCCCTCTCCCCCCCTCCCCCTCTCTCCCTCTACCTTCCTCTGCCTCCCTCCTTCCCTCTCTTCTCTCTTCCTCCCTTTCTGTCATTCTGCCTTTCAAATAAATAATTCTTTAAAAAATCAATACTATCAAATGAAAAAAAAGTTAGGAATAAAATGACAAAATATTTGTAAGATATATACATACTCAAAACCAAATTCCAGATGAGAAATACAAAACCAAAATAAATAAAGATTAGCATGTGCATTGTTCGGAAGACTCAATGGTCTTAGGACATCAATTTTATTCAGATTGACCCATAAGTTTAATATAATATCAGTGATACCGCTAGCATGTTTTCCACAAGCTGAAATATAAATGCACAAGCTGAAATTTACATAGAAATGCAAGGGGTCTAGAATAGCCAAACCAGATTTGAAAAAGAAGAGTGAAATATTGCTATCTGATTTCAGAACTTAAAAAAAACAATAAGTAATCAAGACAGCATTATATTCATATAAAGGTGGAACAGTCTTGGTATAGACTGACACATACCTGCAATTGATTTTTCAAAACAAATGCCAAAATAACTCAATAAACGATTGTCTTTTCAAAAAATTGTACTTGAACAATGAAGCACATATGCAAAATTTGAAATTTTTTACTTTAAATAATAAGTAGAAATGAACTCAAAATGGACATACACTTAAACATTAGGCCAAAAAATATAAAATTTGTATAATTAAAAATAGAAAATATATTACTCCTGTTTTGTCGAAGTTGTCTTATATGACACACATGAAAAACACAAACTGTAAAAGGAAAACATTAACAAATTTGGTCTTCTAAAGTTACTTTTCTTTTTTACTGTTTAAAGGCACAGTTATAAAAATGAAAAGCAACCTAAAGACTGGAAGAAAATGTTTGTGGGAGATATATGACAAAAGACTTGCAATATATAAAGAATTTTAATAATAAATAAGAAAAGATAAACAATCCAACTAAGAATGTTAAAGAACAGAACAGATACTTGAGCAAAGAGGGAAGTATTCAGATTGCAAGTCAATGTATGGGAAGATTCTTAAGCTTCTTCAGTCTTTCAGGAGCATGAAAAGTAGAACACCATGAAATACCATTATGTTACCCACCATTGTGTAGCATTTTAGAATCATCTCTTGATTATGGGTTGAATCTGGGAATATGATGAAATACTCCTCCAGTAGCAAAAAGACTTTGTGAATATAATTAAGTTCCCAATTCTGTTAACCTTTAACTAGGGAGATTAGGTTGATTGGTGGGATCCAATCACCTGGGTCTTTAAATCCGGATCTAGAGGTCAAAATGGGGGAAATCTAGGAGATTGGAAGCAAGAGAGAGATTCTGTGCACAAATACCAGCTTTGAATAGGGAATGGGGTCATGTTGAGAATGCAGGCAGCTCCTAGGAGCTTACAGCAACCCATGGCTGATAACCAGGAGGGAAGTGGGGACCTAACTCTTTAACATTGGAGAATGCTAGTTTGCTGCACCTGTATGAACTTGGAAGAAGAACATGGGCTCAGGTAAGAATATGGGCTGGCTGGCGTCTTGATTTTTGCTTGAGAGACTGTGTGGGAAGTGAATCCAGCCACATGGGCCTTGACTTCTGACTTGCATGAAAACTCCAATGTTGTTTTAAGCGACTAAGTCAGTGGCCATCTGGTACAATGCAGTAGAAGATTCACACACTGACTTATTGTATCTGTCTGTAGAGAGGTGGAGCACCTGGAGCACGCCAACACAGCTGGCAGCAATGTGGAATGGCACTGCCACTTTGGAAGACAGTTTGACAGTTTATTTTAAACAGCTGCACACCTTTGGACCATAAGACCTGCTGATCCACTCCTGGGTGCTTGCCCGAGAGAAATGAAAATACACATCCCTGAGAGACTTGTGTACAAATGTTCATAGCAGATTTATTTATAATAACCAAAACTGGAAACAATTGAAATATCCATCAAGTTAATGGATAAACAAATTCTAGTTTGCAATTATTGCTTAAGAATAAAATAGAATGAAACGTTAAATATTTTTTTAAAGAAGCTGGATCAAAAAAAAAGAAAAAAGATTGTATACTATAAACCTATATAATATATGATTCCACTACATAAAATAAAAAAGAATCCATGCTAATCTTAATGGTAGAAGGCACATAAGTTGCCCAGAGGCAATTGAGAAAGATAGGAATGGATTACAGAGGAGAGAGGAGAGACTTTTGTAGCAAAGAATCTGTCCATTATCTTGATTGTGTTGATTATTTCATATTTATTTGTCAAAGAATATCAAATTGTGCACTTTAAATAATTGTAATCTATTCTCTGACCATTCTACTTCAATAAAGCTGTAGTAATAAGACAGATACACTCTGTAAACTAAAATACAAACAAAATGGGACCCAAGTTCATGGTTTCCTTTTCTATTCTCGGCTCAGTTTCTAACTAGTATATGAGCAAGTAACATCATCTTCTCCTCTCATATACTCCTTTATAGAGAAAGTTACCAGAATGAGATGATATTTATGCACTATTCCTGTGAAATACAATAACATCAGGTACCTTTTATTGTATGTTTTTTAAGTACCAGGCAGTGGGATTGATACTTACATCATGACATGTGACTCAGAGAAGTCGGCAGCTTTGCCACGATCACCATGTGAGAGTAAGTAGGAGGTTGAGCATCAGAGTCCGCCTGACTTTACAGTCTGTGTTTTCAGCCAGTCTTCTATGCACCTATAAATACAGGTACTTCAGAAAGTTCAGGAGAAAACACAATTAAAAGACAAGTTTATTTTGGTGCAGAAAGTTTTGAAATCATTTTTTTAATAATACACATTTTTTATGAACTTTTTGAAAACCTGTGAATAGATTTTAACTTTTTCATTGCCAAATTAAAATTAATTCCATTTTCCATGAATGTTTTGGAGTTCCCTCATTGTATTTTTTTTTTTTTTTTTTTGGACCGGCAGAGTTAGACAGTGAGAGAGAGAGACAGAGAGAGAGACAGAGAGAAAGGTCTTCCCTCTATTGGTTCACCCCCAAAATGGCCCTTAAGGCCGGAGCTACACCAATCTGAAGCCAGGAGCCAGGTGCTTCCTCCTGGTCTCCCATGGGGGTGCAGGGCCAAGCACTTGGGCCATCCTCCACTGCCTTCCCGGGCCACAGCAGAGAGCTGGCCTGGAAGAGGGGCAACCGGGACAGAATCCAGCGCCCCAACCGGAACTAGAACCCAGGATACCGGCGGCGCAGGCAGAGGATTAGCCAAGTGAGCCGCGGTGCTGGCCACCTCATTGTATTTTGACCAGTGTTCACTCCCTGCTCATCTTGCTAGCTTTTAGCTTTGGTATGTTCTTTTGGCTATCACTAAACTACAGAGTTGCCTTCCATTTGCCATCTTTTCTCATGGTTTAACATCCAGTATAGATCATCTTTCATGTGATTTGTGGAATTTAATGGCACAGCTCTTATTAATGTTAATGTGAGTTGCTGAGCAGAACTATATCATTGTGCTAAGAATTTATACACGACACAATTTCATCACTAACATAACAACTCACAAATTACAAGGGCTTAATGTAATTCTGAACTTTACCTTTCATTTTCTATCATTGCCTTTTCACTCAAGAATAAAAATGGAACAAAAAAGCCCATTGTATACAGGATAATATGTAATTTTTTCTCTTATGGAATTTAACTTCACTTGAAAGAAGATACGATAGAAATCCCTGAAGAGATCTTTTATAAGAGATCACTTACAAGCTTTTCTGTCTTTTGCATGCATATATTTCTCAAGAGAGAGCCTATAGTATTATATATAATCAAGTGAAAAATACTATGCTAATTAATTAATTAATTAAGCTTATGAAACGGGAAAATAGGCTCATCAGAAAATTTCACCGCCACCCATCAGCCCTGAACCCTCTCCCTGTCTGAAGTGGGCCATATTGCTGCTGAATTACTAATAGCCTGGAGGGTGAGCTGATTAACAATAATCTTCAGTTTCAGAGCAGTTTTCATTCTTTATTCACATCATGGTTCACACGTTTTAACATGGGTCCAGAATAAGCCTTTCAGGAGGCGTGTGGGCAAGCCCTTTGGCAGAACCAGGCTGCAGAAATAGGGGGTCGGCGGCACAGGTCCGATCACATCCTTTCTGCCCCAGGGCTTCTGTATCCCCTCCACCTAGGTTTTGTCTTCTCATTTTATGTGATTCTGTTGGTATCTAATTTCTTAGAAACAAGAGACTAAAGGAGAATGGAGACTGAGGGACGGGTTTAATGGCTCCGATTCTCTTCACTGCTTTCCGTCAGGTTGCTCTCTGCATTGCAGGTGTGTGTTGGAACAGGCTCGCGTTCATCACCTGGTCTTTCTCTTGGCCTGTGCTGTCTTGCACTAGCCCCACGAGGCAAAGGATGCTAGAAAAACTCTGGGAAAAGAAAACTCACTTACTTTAACTTTATTGTTTTTTGATGTTGGCAGGTATATTTCTTTTTAACTTTAAAATAGCATTGTTAAGATATAATTGATCAATCAAGTCACATTTTTAGAGTATCTGGTAAATTTTGACACATGATTAGATGGTGACACCACCAGTTATTGATCACCTTCATCACCTGTGCAACACACCTTTATGACTTCATTTTTCTCTCTTACCCAGTCTTACCACCTGTGTGATTGGATCCATATACCCACCAGCAGGTTGAATTTAATGCACACATGTTTTCTTCGCTATTACACAGGATAATTATTTTGAAATCAGTTTTTACAAGTTAAGCATTGGTAGGTTTCACACTGCCTTGGTTTGAATGTTGGAAACGGACTCCTCAAATTCCTGTGTTAATGATTTTTGAAGTGAAGTCTTTGGGAGGTAATTAGATTAAATGAGGTCATGGAGTTGCCCCCAGGTAGCAGAGGGGCTTTAAAAGAGAGAGAGAGAACTGAGGTCCATCTCACTGTGTGATGCCTTCTTACCATGCATCCAGAAGACCCTCACTAGAACTCAAGTAGATGCCAGCTCCATTCTCTTGGACTTCCCGGCTTCCAGAATCATGAGCCAAGACTTCTCTCCTAAAGACATGACCCAGTCTTGGGTGTTTTGTTGTAATAACAGAAGAGGGATTAAGATAATTGCTATCCTGGCTGTTGACATGCATGTGTAGTTGCAGTGTTGTGTAGTTGCCTGCCGTTCCAGACAACACATGCATCGTGCAATTTGCTTCAGTCTCCACAAGGCTTGCTTTACTTGCTGATGTTGTCTGTTTAGTCTTTAACTTTACCACCTTTGCCAGCCAATGTGTCCTCCACCCTAATGCACGTACTTACTGGTCTATTCAGTTACCATAAACTTCCCTTGTTTCTCTTTTGTTCTTGCAAAGAGTTTTGCCATTCTCTGCCTAGCTGGCTTGACAGCAGCCTTTTTAGTAATACTTCTCTCTCTCTTTTTTTTTTTTTAATAATCTCTTTAGATAGGACTACTGCTCTGGCAGCATTTTGTTCTTAGCATTATTCCAGAACATGTCACATTGTTAATGTCTGCATACATACCTGGTCTGCTTGCTAGGTAGACACAGGCCTACTAAATCCAGGAAAGATGTTTTCAGTCCTCTGGTTCTTAGCATGTAGCCTAGCATCCTGTGCAAGGCAGAAATCTATGGCATATTTTTAAAAATGTCACATTTATTTGATTTTTTAAAGACGTAAGGCTTTTATTCTGTTATTCTATTCAAGAGGTGGGGGGATCCACAAATATAGCCCCAATGTTTTAAAAGAAACAGAGATTCAGCTAAAATTGTAATTTTAAGAAATGAGAAGACTCCAATAAATTAATGGAAAATGCATATTAGTAAAGAGCTGTGCCTGGATTCAAACATTTTTGCACCAAAATAAATTTACCATTTAATTATGTTTTCCATGAACTTGTTCAAATATCCTCAGGTGATATGTGTGTGAGTGCGTGTGTATCAACGACCATATGTGTGTGTTGACTGCTTTAGATGTAATGACCATTGGCACTCACAAAGACATCCTCATTGACACAGCATCTGACTTGTAGTTGGGAAGTTTTACAGGCTAGGTTGGCCCATTTGGGAAGGTGTGTGTTCATTTTGTGGGTTTATTGTTTTTAATTAATATGATGCTTGCTCCTCCCATATATATATATATATATATATATGAAACAGTGTAGCATATATATATATACATCATATATATATTCATATATATAAGTGTAAACTTGACTAATTGGGATCTTCTTGCCTAAGAAGTTCTTTACTAAACACAGGCAAGTTTGTTATTGTTCAATAAAATCATTCCTAGCCAGTGTTTCTACATTTTGGTGACTAACTAGAAGCTGTCTTATTTCTGACCAGATCCGTCATCTTTCTGTTGAGTTTACATTGAAAAAAATTCTTTTTGAAAAAATACTTTATGCTACCAGTCTTTCTTAGATAAAAATGTGTTGGAGTTCAATGCTGTTTCTCAGTAGCATGCATGAAAAAAAAAAACCCTGACTTTTTTTTTTTCAATTCAGTTCTTTTTAGAAAAGCATTTTGTGAATGCCTACCATGTTCAAAAAGCTCTGTACGTACAGTGAGAATAAAAGAGTGAATAATACCTAGCCCATCTTCTCAAGGATCTCACAATGTTCCAGGGAAAACTGAAAAATAGACGAGCATATCAGGGGATGGAAGCCGCTCACACAAAAGTCCAGAGATTGGGACACTGGCCACTGCATTCATGGAGCCCTCAAAAAGAACCTGACCGTCTGAGACTCTTTGTATGCAGTGGTTGGGAAGGAGTGGGCCGGGCAAATGGGCACCGTTAACAGGTTTAAATATCAGATCAAGGCCTCTGGATTTTCATTGTATATGGGTCACAGGGAACCATTAAATATTATAAAGGGAGGATTCAGAATGGAGATTTGGATTCTGTGATATTAGCTTGTCAGTTCAACGTTTATACATAGAATGTTAAGGTTGAGGCAAACATTGGTCCCTCCTTCCTGTGCTTCTCTCCGTCTAGAAACACAGTTAGACATTGTCGAAAGATATCAAGGGTAGTTTGCAGCTTGTAATAGGTCAGTGAAGATCCATGGAAAACAGGCGGCTGCACGACCTGGACACTTCCCTCCCCAAGGAAGGTATTTCGTAGGGTATTTAGGGTTTATGTAGCCTTGTGAGGCTGAGCACATTGTTTTTGATGGTTACATTTGCTTTGATTGGTATAAAAGGTGACCCCTACCTGGTGTGTTCCAGACCACTGAAGATGTGGGAACTTTGCCCTGACTACTCCAACAAGTCCAGTTATATTCTAAAGGCAGCATTTGTGCGTTCTGCAGAGAGCAGGAGAGAGCAGGGACGAGGCCCACAGGGTGACTGCATTAAGACTCTTTTCCTGTCTTCTTTGCCACTCTGATGGATGATAATAATTTTCTTTTTCCCTGCCGATAATAAATTTAGGCTTTCTTCTATCAGTGTGTGAATGTTTCCAGAGGTTTTTCCCAACTTAGTGTTAATAAAATTATGCTTCTGAGGAAGGTGGGAGAACTCCTGCCCAGGCCCCCTGCGGCTGGACCGTGGGGTCTGGCCTCTGCTCACCCGCAGGATGAGATGAACACCTGCCTTGAGACTCTTCTGGATCCCCTGGGAAAGACAGCCCATGGCTATAGTCAGGGACCCAAAGGGTAAGCAGGGATGGGTGGTCTCCATGAGGAGGCCAAGGGCCTATGTGGATTTAGGGCCCCGGTGACCTTCTTGACCGACACCCACTGTGGAATCTTCCTGGGCCACCATCTCTCCCCGATTGGCCGAGCCACCCCCTCACTGCACACTGTGAACACCTGCCCAAGATGGGCCTCCCTCTGTGTGCAACTGTGTTATCAGAATGAATTGCACTGTGCTTTCCAGAGTGTATTTTTTTTTTTTTTTGGACAGGCAGAGTGGACAGTGAGAGAGAGAGAGACAGAGAGAACGGTCTTCCTTTGCTGTTGGTTCACCCTCCAATGGCCACTGCAGCCAGTGTGCTGCGGCTGCACACCACGTTGACCCAAAGCCAGGAGCCAGGTGTTTCTCCTGGTCTCCCATGGGGTGCAGGGCCCAAGCACTTGGGCCATCCTCCACTGCACTCCCTGGCCACAGCAGCTAGCCTGGAAGAGGGGCAACCGGGACAGAATCCGGCGCCCCGACTGGGACTAGAACCCGGTGTGCTGGTGCCGCAAGGTGGAGGATTAGCCTAGTGAGCCGCGGCACCGGCCAGAGTGTGTTTTTACTCCCCAGATGTGGATGTTTTCTGTGCCCAGGCCATTTCAGTTTGAATCAAGGGGTGTGTTTGTGACATACTCTTGATAGATAAATATTAAGTATGGATTTCAATGTTAGAATCTGTTTCAGGGCCGGCGCCGCGGCTCACTAGGCTAATCCTCCGCCTAGCGGCACCGGCACACCGGGTTCTAGTCCCGGTCGGGGCGCCGGATTCTGTCCCGGTTGCCCCTCTTCCAGGCCAGCTCTCTGCTGTGGCCAGGGAGTGCAGTGGAGGATGGCCCAGGTGCTTGGGCCCTGCACCCCATGGGAGACCAGGAAAAGCACCTGGCTCCTGGCTCCTGCCATCAGATCAGCGCGGTGCGCCGGCCGCGGCGGCCATTGGAGGGTGAACCAACGGCAAAGGAAGACCTTTCTCTCTCTCTCTCTCACTGTCCACTCTGCCTGTCAAAAAATAAATAAATTAAAAAAAAAATCTGTTTTAAACCTTGGCTGGGCCATGTAGGTGTGTGGTGGTACACAGATGGAGACCAGGAGCAGCGGAGGCAAAGAATCAGTGTATTTCACGATGGCTTAAGAGCTCCAGCCTCCTATCTGTTGTCCATCTCTGGTCGTCACTACTAACTCTGCTGACCTTCCTTGGCAGGTTGCTGCGAAGGGGCTCTTCCCTGGATATGCAGGACATCTCATTCTGCATGTGAGAACTTTCTGGAAAACAGCTGTTGGTGAGAACTCCTAGTTAGGAAAGTTAAAAGATTTCATGAATATGATTTTATAACTGAAGAAACCATGAGCTGAACCTGCTCACAATGATAATTTGAGGTTTAATTAATTAATGACTAAAGTATTTTAGAAACACAAAGGACTATATAAATGCTAAATATTATTAAATGTTAATAGCCATGTTCTCGAATAACACTGATATTAATTTAAATTCCTAAACCTTATTATCGGAATGAAATGCATGCTAATGAGGCTTTCCTAATAAATATTTTGTTTATGATGTATTTAGAGTGGTATTACTTATCTTGCTAGAGCGAGTATAAATTATGGCACTTGGCAAAAGGGCTGCTGCCTTTTCTTCATGATAATTAAAATGGAAATTTAGAGAAATATAATGAATATATTAAGCAAAAATTTTGTGCAAAACCACTGAGATTCACTTTATGACCGAGCCAACTAAATCCATTTCTTCTTCAAGTAGTGCTTCTGGTATTTTGTTTGTCCACATTTTCTTATTAAACTTTCCTTACTGTAGTTGGTGAAACATATAGAAATTTTCAAGCAAATTGGATAAAAATCTTTCCAAGGAATTTTATGAAAATCACAAGTCATCCTTTGAGATCCCTGGAGATATTCTGGGCTGTTTTCAGCCAAGCGTAGGGAGTCCCTTTTATATCCCTTCTTGCCTGGGACAGCTGACAAGCCACTATCACTGCCGCACAGATGGGAGGCAGACTTGCTGTGCTCTTCGTTTCGTACATGGACTGGGGAGTGATGCTACAGCCTGTTTTTTGGGGCGTTGAATCATTTGTGTTTCAATTAGTGAAGCCCGGAGTGAAATCATCAGGTAGAATGTATTCATACATTATTTATACATGATTTTTCTCCTACTGTGGTGGCTGCTTATAAAGGCTAGAGATGACTTAGTCCAGATCTCCTTCAAGTTTAGAAGCCTGAAATTTATAAGATTTATACTCATACATACTCTAAAATCATAAAAAAAAAAAAAAGACCTTTATTTTAACCCTCTTTTTACTGGTAAAGTGATCACAACTCTAACTCCTGCATGTGAAAATGAGTTATAATACTACTCTACAGCAATATGTTAGTATAATGTTAAATATTTTACATGCATTATCAAATTTAATCCTTTTAGAAACTCTTTGAAGCAGTAGTATTATCCCTTTAAAAAGCATACATTAATTTAAATGTATACATCTATT
This sequence comes from Oryctolagus cuniculus, assembly GCF_964237555.1. Classification (NCBI taxonomy): domain Eukaryota; kingdom Metazoa; phylum Chordata; class Mammalia; order Lagomorpha; family Leporidae; genus Oryctolagus; species Oryctolagus cuniculus. Next base: position 11,918,818 of record NC_091436.1, on the reverse strand, counting down.
TAAAACAATCTATAATTAAGAATAATTAATTTTATTATTGGCTTATGAGGACCCTTTACAAAGTCAGGAGAGTAAGCCTCTCTCCTTTGGGGTCATTTTGTTTTAAATTTGAGAGGCAGAGACAGAAAGCCAGCCAGCCAGCCAGAGCTCCCAATGCTGTCAATGGCCAGAGCTGAGGCAGGCTGAAGCTGGGAGAGGGGAACTCAATCCAGATCCCCCCTGTTGGTGTCATGGACTTGAACCATTGCTTTCTGCCCTCCAGGGTGTGCATTAGCAGGAAGCTGGAATCAGGAGCAGAGTTAGGGCTGAAACCCAGTTATTCTAATATGCAGATGGGAGTCCCAAGCCTGCAGTGTAACTACAAAACCAAACATTCCCTACCATCACCCCAAGCCCAGATCAAAAACTTTGTTAATTTCTTATAATTTTAAAAACTTTGATGTATTAAATTAAGCAAAACATATTCTAGTTGGTAATATCTGATCATACATTCCTTTGGGATCGGCTCCTTTTATTTTATCTGAATTTAGAATACCTTTGCCATTAAAAATGAGAAAACAATTTACAAATATTTTTCCAGCTCCTTAATAAATTGAAATTGTCTAATTATTTTTCTGCTTTTTACATATAATTTACAAATCTATCTGAAATTTATTATGTCATACAATTGCAACCCAAGCTCCAAATAGATTTTTTTTTTCCTTCAAAAGGCCAACCATTATTTCTAGAAGTTTTATAAAGTGTGATTAGACCTTGGAAAATAAAGCAGGCTGATCCATGTGCCAATGAGCGTGTGAAGTGTCTCTGTGAGGCAGTTAGCCAAGTGGTATAGCATGAACAGGCTCAGACAGCGAGAGTCTGCTCCAGACTGCCCAAGCTTGGGCTGTCTTGGCTGAATCCTCAGGAGGGGCAGGAGAACTCTGTTCTCAGGTCATTAGCTTGAATGTTTGAATCCCTTGGGTGTGAAAAGCAGAAGTGGCTGCCCAGAAAGACCAAGTTCCCAGGCTTTGTAGATTCTCCTATCATTTTTTCAAAAGCCTAGACTTGAAGGTGTGTACTGATAGAGAGAGCTGAAAGAGGCCTCCAGACAGTATGCCAGCAGTGCATCAGCCCAAGATGGGACAGTAATGGAGGTGATCTTTATGTCAAATGCCACTTCACACAGCCAGAAAATTGGCTACAATTCTGTTATATGGGAAATGAACTTAGTGACTTTTTTGCCGAACGGTGGCAATTTTAAGGCTGTAAGGGAATGGTTTTACTGTTGAATTTATAAAGGAAAGAATTGCTGATTTTTTTATTACTCAGAGAAGATGAGAAAGAAGTTAATGTGTATCACATCTGGTCAGCATCCAACAATGTTGATAATGGTTACCATGCTCTGTGAACTCACTGTGTGTGTGCCCTGCAGATTTTACATGTGATTTCATCAACCTTCCCAATAATCCTATGGAAGAGCGATTGTTATCACCTGAAATAACTTATCTTTGTTTTATAGACACCGGTATAGGAAGCAGAGACCCAGGGATTTGATTCCAAAGCCTATGCACTTAGACATGGAATTGTCTGTTGGAATTAGGTGCAATTCCTACTACATAGTATTTTGAATGAATGAATAAATTAATTATTGGGGAAGTATGCAAAATAATATTATCTATAAATATTTAAGAGAAAAAATTATTCAACTTACATATTTATTTACAGCAACCTACATATTTCTATTTCAACAACTTCAGAAACTGAAAGTACATCTTCATTAATAAAATAATTGAATAACCACAAAGCAATAGCTACCAGAAGAGCCCATGAACTACCCTTGTATCTTAATACAAATACATTTGAAGAATTCAATATACCTGTTTGCAGGTTTCTTAATATAGATAATGAAAAGCTACAAAGAGATCAGTTAATAGTTATATTGTTTTTTCATATTTATAAGCAAATTTAAAGTAAAGGATTTCTAAGAAAAATACAAATAAAAAGTATTTGTGGAAAAGGATTATGTATAATACTCAATATAATAAAAAAACTAATCAAAGAATGCAAGACTAAAAATCTTAAAGAAATATGGATAGACCTATACAATATAAATGTTTTCAAGTTCTGTTTATAGAAGTTTGAGCTAATATGTACATAAAGAATTGAATTCCACAGGTAACTATTGAAGAATTAGCTCTGTTTGCATGATCTTAAAGAAAAAAACTTTCAAAGAAAAAATATAAAATTATGATAATACAATTGTATTGCAATCTCATAAATTCAGTTATTTAGAAAATATGTAAATTTCCCATTGCTAATTATTTCAAAAACTAAAAAAGACAGGAAATAAGGAGCCACTTTCCTAATGGTTATTACTTTTCTAAGCTAATAATCATCAGAAGTTTGTGGCTCTCAGATAAGGAAATGAACATAAGCAAATCTGTAGAAAATAATGTTCCCTAGCTTGGCAGGTGACATTGGACACAGAGATACAGATAAAAGAAAAATATTAAAAGTTGAAAAACATTATGACAGTTAAAGTGAATAACTGCAACAGGATGATGGTCAGTTAGGGACCCCACCATCAGTTTATCAGGAAGATAGAGGCAGGGCCAAGGTCAGAGAACCCTGACTAAATCTGTAAACATAAGCAAGTGCTTTGCCACATTAGCATATGGGAAATACCACATTAGAATTTTCTGTGACATACAGACCACAGAATTGTGAAGATGGAACATGGAAAAACAAATGAATAATGCATCTAAAGCCATTGTCACAATATTAAAATCTTGGCTAGATTCTTTTTATGTTTTCCCTACCTACTGAAATCAAATAGTGAAGATGTATTTGTGATAATTATTTAAAAGAACAAGTGTGTCTACTCTAATTAATTACTAATCTTTAGCTCTTTATAAAGAAAAATACACAGTTTAAGCCTAAAAATTCCCAATCCAAGTCTTTCTAGTCAATTATTCTACATCATTTGTTCATTCATTCATCAGTCATTCAAAATCTTGAATTGTCGACGCGCAATTTTGAATGACTGATGAATGAATGAACAAATGATGTAGAATAATTGACTAGAAAGACTTGGATTGGGAATTTTTAGGCTTAAACTGTGTATTTTTCTGTTAAGGATACACGATATCAAAGACAAAGTTTCTGACATCCAGGAGTTCAAGGGTTATTAGGAGAAATATGTAGTCACAGTTATCTGAATGAGCCTAGCTGTGACCAAACAAAAGGTGGAAGGGCGGACAGTTCCATTTGTCTACACTGGGGGAGGGTGTGCAGTGGAGGAAGGCACGTGAGCTGCATGGTGAGGATGCAGTAGACGCTGGGATGACTGGGGATAAGAGATGGCGGGCAGCTAGAATATCTTGTTCAAGCCCCAGTGAGAAGACAGCGGGGTGTGCAGGAGAAACCACAGATGCTCCTCAGAGCCCCAGCAAGAGATGCCACTTGCCTTAGAGCTTGGTTGACAAATAATACTGGTGGGGTTATCTGGCCAAGAGAGAGTTCTCACCGTCGTCTCCCCTCTCTTACCTTCAAAGACGAAAATGACTTGAAAAGATTCACAAAAATATTTGGGGCACAGAGAGGGTGGGTCCCAGATGCTGGAGTTCTTCCTGTTCTAGCTCGTGGGGCTGGGTAAGCCAAGAACAGCTCTTGCTGCCCTTTCTTGCCCTTTCCTCATTGGCTCCTCCATTCCTCTCCCTGCTTCTGGTACTTGGCATTTGCTTATTTCTTTACACGTGGGGTGAATGCTGAAGGTCTTGGGCTGCTGATCCCTGGCAGGAAGCCTGGTCAGCCTTGTCTCCAGCGACTCCCTTCTCACAAGGCCAGAGGTCTTGATGGACCCAGGGCTCCTCTTCCCTGGGGAAGAAATGCACCCTTTCCTCTGTTCTCAGCATCCCTTCCAGCCTTGTAGAAAAAATAAGCAGGGGAGGAAACTTGGAAAAGGAGTTGGACCTACCCAATCCAGGCAGGGAATCCTTGCTGGATCCCTAGAGTCCAGGCCAGTCCTCCAGTTTCCACATTAGCACTGGGGCCAGAGGCCCTGCAGGTCACAAAATGTGCCTTCGCATTATATCAGTGTTTACTCAGATATTTCACCTGGGCAGTTCTCAGAACTTGAATGCTCCTGAGTTTCCTGGCCCTAACAATGGCTGACTGGCTGTCTGTCTCTCATTGTATGCACATCTAGCAAGGGGTTGTGTAGGTATTCACTGAAGGGTTTGAAGCCACATGTTCAGAGCAGCATATCTGAAAGACTATTTAGGAAGCTACATTAAGACTTGCCTGTGGGGAGTGGTTGGGTAGGATACTGATCCAAGCAGCTGAAGACTGAATAAAAGATGGAGAGGACTCCAGCAAGGAAACAAGGAAGACATAGTTCAATTGATCATTAAGGCTTAGTGATAACTAGCGTGGGGAATCTGATAGGAAAATTGGATGCTTTAGCTTCCCACCAAGGGTGGGTTGGGCGCAATAGAGAAAGATAATGGGTTATAACTTGAATATCCCCAAATAAATGATTTGGTAATACCTCTGGGAAATAGATACGGAGTAGATTGGTTCTGGCCCTTGTGAAGGAAGTCAAAGCATAGGGGAGGTCACTGAAGCTTGGATTTAAATGGGATTAACCAGGGAGGGTATGCGGAATAGGAAGAGCTGAGAATAGAATTATGGGGACATATGTGTATAATTGTGAGGTGAGTAGAGGAAGGGAGAGAGAGGAAGGGAGATTGAGACGAAATTTTCCAAGACATCAGATGCTTTCAGGCTTTTTCTATGGCTTTACACCAGGGGACAGAAACTGGCTATTCATTTAATATAAAGAAAAAAAGCTACGGAGGCACAGCCACAGTCATTCATTGCCATATTTTCAGTGGTGCTTTGGTGCCACAATAGCAATGTATAGGAATTGTTCAGTTGCCACAGAGCTCACGTGGCTCACAGCTAAAATAGATGCAGACCATTATAGAAGAGTTGCTGACCCTTCCTCTGGATCATGGTGATGGATCCTAATCACTATTGTCCTCAAATGTCAGTGACAGAAAGAGGGAAACTCAAGATCTCATCTGTCTCCATTGATCTTCGCAATCACTGGGAGAGTGGAACTCATAGCAGAAAGTTCATCAGCTTCAGTCATGACTGGAGACAAAACCTGGAAATGAAAACACAGTATTTAATCCAAACAGATGGTGCCCTCTCTAGTTAACACCCCATCACAGGGAGAACTCAGGAAGCTCCAGTCTTTGGTGTGGAGCCCTCCTCTCAATTTGGAGCAACTGTGCTGAGAAAGGTTGAAAGGACACTGAGGTGCCTGTGAGAACACAGCTGGTGGACGGGGCATCGTCAGAGCATTGCAGTCATGGCCACATACAGAAATCAGGAATCGCAAGAAGCTGACTGCGAGGCTGCTCTGAGTGGCTAAAAAGGCACACGTTCCTCCAGCAAGTGAGCCCAGAAGTGGATTGGATTTGAGATGAAGGTGTTTGTTGTGTATGGAGGCCTGAGCCAGCAGACCGTAAGTGCTGCGGAAGATGCTCCTGCCGCCCGCTCTGCCGTGGCTCTGGGCTTCCTGAGGATGTGTGTCGACAATTCACTTCCAGCAGATATCATGATGCAGTTAGGAGAAGTTCTGATGTTGTGATTTTTGTATATCACTGTTGAAATCGCCAAAATTTCCTATTTGAAATACCAGTATCTAAAAGTATTTGGAGCAACAGAATACAAACAAAATCATCTTTCTTCTGGCAAAGGGCAAGAAAAGTTAAAGGAAACTCAGTGGGCTGGACTTGAACTTTAGCTCCATTTTCCCCACGTCTGCTATGAATATCTGCTCCTAGAATCTGGTGCACGTTGGTTGGGAGGGAAGGACAGTAATGAATTCCTTTTACTGAGACCCTTTATATAAACACTTCACTTATCAGACCATAGAGAGAGAAGTAGATGGTTTCTTACCATCTCCTCCAGACAGATCGTGCCACAGAATTTGCAGAATGAAGATGTGGGATCACTTGTTCAAGATGCAGGGAAAAAATGCCATTAAACATACTAAAATAATACAGCTTTTTCCCTCTTTCATGATCTTTCAATTTGGCATGGCATTTCTTACTTGTTATTTATGGTTGCTAAAAAGTGAAGAAAAGTTAAAATTTTAAATTGTAATAATGTTTTAATGGTAATCATGATAATCATGTTTTCTTTATATTGTCCATTGCCAGTTTGAATTGCAATTATGAGATCATTTAACTAATACACAGATTCATCAGAATGACAAAAAGTGAATGTGCTTGTACCTGTATATGTAGTTTATGCTTACTAGAATAGTGGGAATTCTGCCAAAACCAAATCAGTGGTTTTTACTTTACTGTGTGATATGTCCCCAGTCAATTAGCACTCTATGCTTGGTCTACTAACTGGAAGGAATGGGAGGGACAAAAACTGCCCTTCAATGTCATCATCGGTGGTTGGCTGATGTAGAAAATAATTTGAGTAAGAAAGAATATGATAGAGCTGTTGGTCAGTCATGTTTCTTAGAGGTGATCGTCACCTTCTTTCTGAATTGAAGCCAGCTCTGGTTCTTACAGCAACAGGGACCTTTCAGGACCGTCAGCATCCCTAATCCCAAAGTCAGTCACAGACGTCACCCACGTCACTTCTCCTCACACTGAGCCTCTCTCAACTCCCAGCCAACAACGGTCCATTGAGAGTCTGTGTCCCTTGGACAACAAGTGTATTGCACCTTTTCCCTGCTCATGCACATGCTACCTGTCCCACGGGACTAATAAAGCACAAGTTCAAAGACAGAATTGTTCATTTCAAGAGCAAGACAGCAGAGTATTAAACCACATGGGGCCCTGTAAGCAAGATCTGTGAGCGCCTTCACAGGTCACATGTCCCGAGGAGCCAGCTGAGCTTCAAAGAGAAGCCCTCTGATGCCAACCTGTGTCTGTGGACCAATGGGCCATGAGAGCTCAGCTCACCCTGGTCTGAGTCAGTTGTGAGCCCCAAGCCCAGCCTCCACCCTCTGTAAGCCCTCCTGCCCCATGCTACTACATAAGCCCCCGGAACTGGTGCTCAGATCTGCCACTCCTTCACTGTCACCCATGGTCCCCGCCTGCTCCTGAGCTCTGATGAAGATGAGACTAGAAATTGTAAACCCCTGTTGTCAAGGACTAACTCCCAAACAGCCCCATACCTGGTTTTCCCAAGAGTAGCACTGCCCCGTGCCTGCATTGCAGGCCCACAGTGAAATGTTCTCTCTCCACCTGGGCAGGCGCTCCTGTTCACGAGATGTCCTTGTGCTTTTCTGAACACTACCTGTATAGGCATGACAATGCCTGTGCTGTTGGGTGCTCCCCAATAGGCTTTGTCCTGTGTCACCCCTTAATAGCAGAAGAATGAGAGTGGGTCTCCTTGTCCCTGGGTGTCCCGCAGCAGCGGTGTTTGGTGCATTTTGTATTAGATGCCTCACGGGCCTCCAGCCACACCGGGATCTCCCATAACTTCAAGTTCTGCGTCCTGAAATGTTAGTTGAATTCTCAGAGCTTCTGAAACCACTGGTTTGGAGGTCTTTCCAACCTGTCAAATTGACCCTTATAATAACCATAACAAATGTATGCCTGGGTTTGGTTGGGGAGTGGGGGGGCGGGGTGGGATGGAGAACACAAAAAATAGGAAATTATTGTTCTAATCAGAGTTTCCATGTGCATGCATTAGTGAAAAGTGAACTACCTCCCTGGTTAGCTGAACTGAGTTTAATTACAATGAAATAATTCACTGCTGACAGACAGGATGGGCCAAATGACCTTGTTCCTTGCATTCCATTTCTGGATTTTTATGAGACTTTTCCACCTCACTGGAGAGTCGTCTTAGTCAATCAATTTTACGTATTTGGTTTGGATCGCTTTCCTAAGCTAGATTAAGATCCAAGTGTGCTTTTGTGTTTTTAACGATATTAATTGCTTGATCAACTCCCATTTCAGAGCAGCTCCGGGAAGTGCTCCCTGCCTGCATCTCTTCCACTCTTCCACGGCTTCTTCGCCTTTCCCTTCTCATCCGTTAACCCTCCACGTGCCATGCAGATTATACACATTCTGCACCCCTGGCGGTAGTAAATTACATTTGTCTTTGAATTCCATTAGAGGTTTTCATGCGTGATTGAGCTTGTTTGTGTTCTTCTTTTCTAATCAAACCACTTAGATCTAAGGTCTGTCTCTCACTCAGTGATATGGCAAACAAGTTTTATCACTGCTAAATAATTTCTAAGTAATTCAAAATAGGAGAAAGAGGAAGAAAACAGGGTCATCAAATGTAGACATTTTCTTTTTTATGAAAAAAACCAGAATGCCTAGAATTGGTAAGTTTAAGTAAGCATTTTTGAAATAACTATCAATATCCCAAAGAAAAAAATATAAGCACAACATTTGTATGTTTTTAATTCTTCTATTGAGGATAACTAGGTTGGCACTTTAAGAAATCTGTATCATTGTAAGGGTGAAACAAAACAGTAAAACAGATCCAAATGGATGTGGCCATTCAAAAGGAAGAGTCCATGCCATTAATTAGGATTGACCTCAATCTTGCCGTGAGTGAATAAAATACTGCCCCTTAGTATTTATGTAGACCTTTTTAGTAGATAACAAAACAAGCTATTAAATCACAATTGACATATTCTGGCTACATTTCCTTGAACAAATGGACCTCTCAGCTCAGTGATTTTGTCTGTAAAATGGAAACCGCAATGCCCATGTGAACCTGTTGAGGATCAAGGAGGATAATTTACATGAATCTCGTGGTCAATACAACAGAAAGGACTCGAGATTAGTACCTACAGCTGCATCACCATTGCTACTCAATCTCATCCCTAATTGTTTTACCAGGAAGAGGACAACTCCATTTCCCTTTCTAGATAGTTATGGTAAGAAAATGGATGGTCTTTGATGTTACCCATCACAGGTCAAAAACAAAGTAGTGATACTTGAAGATTTCCTAACCAACAGTTTCTTCTGTGTGTGCTTTCAATGGTCATTCACTTAAAATCCAACTATTTTCCTTTCTTATTTAATGTGTGTGTGTGTGTGTGTGTGAGAGAGAGAGAGAGAGAGAGACAGAGCTAGAGTGTGTATGTGCATATATCATGTTTAGCTGACAACTCCTTGAGATTTTGTATGCCCATAGCAAAACGAGATTGAATGTTTCTAATGAATGGTCATTCTCACCAATAAATGTAATTAAATGTGTCAGTATTTTCAGAGTGTGATCAGCCAGAAGATAACTCAAACCAAGTTTCCCTAATAATGCATTCTTAACAATTTAATCTAGTCCGTGATATTTAGCTCAGTATCAGATTTTCAAGCTTTTTTTAGCTTGAGAAAATTATAATTTCTGAGAAATTAAAACTTGAGAAATAAAAGACATCTTGCTAGCATAATTTGTAAAGCATTCAGTGGATAAAATAAGAAAAATTAGCCTTTGAGTGAAACTTAAAACACGTTTGTCAAAAGCTAGCAGCCAAAACACAGGAAAGCAATTTATCCAAAATTAGATTGCTCTGAACTACTGAGGTTAATGGAATCAAGGCAGGAAGAGGTGGTAAGATAATTTGGCATCGTTAAAACCTTGAACTGAGATGGGAGATAATCTCAGCTAACTATGTGAACATTAACTCATGTCTTAAAATTCTCCAAACAACTGGGAGTTGTTAGGAAAAATATTCCAAGAAAAAGAGTGGCACGGGGTGACTTTTGTGTTTCCTTTTTAGAGGGATAATATGAGGCCCTTTGAGATTGTTCTCTGGTGAAGCTCCTTTTAACTCACAAACAACTGAAAATACGAATCTACACAAGAAACAGCAGTTCATGCTCAGATGAGTACATGACTCATTTGTAAAATAACTTGAGAAAAGTGAGTTTTTTAGTTACTGAAATATATCTCTAGACACTATTTGTATCTTTCTTGGAGTGACAGAAATGCTGAAGTTACTTCATAGGACACTGCATCATTTATTTATATTGGTTTTGTTCCTCATTTTACTTCTAGTCATTCATTCACATCCAGATGTTTAAAATGTGTCCTGAGAAGTGTGATCATGTTAACAACAACAAACAATGGAATCATAAGCTCTGCTTTCCTTTGCTGGAAACGGATAAGAACAGTGATTGAAGAGCAGCTGTTTGGCCTGGTGGGTAAGATGCCATTACAATGGCCGCCTCCTATATTGCAGTGTGTGGGGCCACCTCCGGCCCCTGACTTCAGCTAGGTACTCATGCAGATCCTGGGTGGCTCAAGTAATTGGGCTCCTTCTACCAACACTGCAGACTGGATTGAGTTTCTAAGCTTCTCTGTGGCCCAGGGCGTGAATCAATGGATTCTCTCTGTTAATATGTCTCTCACTCTTTCCATTCAAAAAAGTTTATTATAATTAGTTCCCTTGGGTTGTATTTAAGGTTTTCAAGTCAAATAATTTTTCAGATAGTAAGTTTAAAGTCAGGTAAAAGTGACTTTTTCTCCCTTTGTATCCCTAAGAAGCTGGAAAGTGCAAATTAAATGTACCAGTTTCCAAAGCTGTAGCATTTCTATATTTTTGAAAAGAGTAATATGATTTGTTAGAGATCTTGTTCAGTCATTTATAAATAGTCACCTTTGTAAAGCAAGAAATAACCTTGTTTAAAAAACCACTAACATTGTTGTTCTATTGTCACCTGCTGGTAATTGAAAATGTGTTTCTGTCAGTTCCACCTAGGATGGAATGTAATTCCTCCTAAGATCTGGATCCTAAATTGGTAGCAAGAAAGCCAAAAAGGAAAAGCAAGAAGTCTTTACTTGTTCTTTGCACGAGTAATTTTGTTCTGCCCTTTCTGATAATGTGAGTTATTATTCTTACTGACTCTTGGAAGGCAGCAATAGGCTTCTATTTTTTTACAGCTCTGTTTTATCCAATTGATATGGAAGTGGGGCTCCACCTGACTTTGGAACACACATTTGTAATGTTTATTTTAAAATGCAATCCAGATTGCTTTGTTAGAACAGCCACCTCTACACAGCCAATAGCTAAATCCTTGCCACAGCACCCTCAGCCTCCTGTCTTGTGAGGGGCCATGAACTTGTCCAGAGCATGTACAACCTCGTATCACAAACTGTAGCAATGGTTACAAGGAATTAGTCAAAGTCTCCACACTGTGGGCTCAGAATAGTTACCAGCCTCAGCCAGATAACCACCCAAATCTGGTGCTTTCCATGATCCCACTCCACAGTGCTTATCTTTATTTCATGGAATGCAAGCAGAATTTTAATTACACACATAACACTGCCTAAGGTAATCCTATCACAGAAACCGAAGTGCTGTTCTGCAAACCTTTTCGCTCCCTGTTGGTGGGAATACAGGGCACAGCTGGGAAGAAGTGTAAAATTCTTTCTTAACCGTCAGAGTTTGAAAGATCAACAAGCTGACCTGGCACAGACTGTGTCTTCTCATTGACCAAGTCCAAGGAGTCACTTACTTTTAGAGGTGAAATGAACCTATGAAGTCACATAAGCCAATTCTTTCACAAAAATTCTGTGGGGGCCGGCGCTGTGCCGTAGAGGGCTGGGCCCCCACCTGCAGTGCTGGCATCCCATGTGGGCTCCAGTTGGAGTTGCAGCTGATCCACTTCAGATCCAGCTCCCTGCTGGCGTGCAGGGGGGAGGCAGTCATGGAAGGTGGTCCCTGATACTTGGGCCTCTGCATGAAGTTGGACGATCCAGCAGAGGCTCCTGGCCTCTGGCTTCAGGCTGGCCCAGCCCTGGCCACTGCGGCCATTTGGGGGAGTAGGCCTACAGATGGTGGATCTCTCTCCCTCTCTCTCTCTTCCTCTCCCTCCCTTCCTCCCTCCTTCTCTCTCCCTTTCCTTTTCCCTCTCTCTCCCTCTCTCTCCTTCTCTCTGTATTTCTGCCTTTCAAATAAATAAATCTTAAATTTTGCTACACTATTCCTGGGAGAGGTCACCCTATTTACTTATTATCATTTTAATTGATTTTTGTTTCTTCAGTTTTAAACGTGTTTACTTATGTATATTTGAAGTCAAAGACACATACACACACACACACACACAGAGGGAGAGAGACAGAGACAGAGACATCTCCTATTCGCTGTTTTATTCCTCAAATGCTGGCAGAAGCAGGGCTGAGCCAGGCTGAAGCTAGGAGCCTGGAACTCAACCGGGTCTCCTACATGGGTGGATAGCAGGGAGCAGCTATTTTTTTTCTTTTTTCTTTCTTTATTTATTTTTGACAGAGTGGACAGTGAGAGAGAGAGACAGAGAGAAAGGTCTTCCTTTGCCATTGGTTCACCCTCCAATGGCCGCCACGGCCAGCGCATCGCACTGATCTGATGGCAGGAGCCAGGTGCTTCTCCTGGTCTCCCATGGGGTGCAGGGCCCAAGCACTTGGGCCATCCTCCACTGTCTTCCTGGCCACAGCAGAGAGCTGGTCTGGAAGAGGGGCAACCGGGACAGAATCCGCCGCCCCGACCGGGACTAGAACCCGGTGTGCCGGCGCCGCAAGGCGGAGGATTAGCCTAGTGAGCTGCGGCGCCGGCTAGGGAGCAGCTACTTGAGCTTGCTGTCTCCCCGGATGTGCCTTAGCAGGAAATGGGAGTCAAAAGCAGAATCAGGACTTGGAACTCTTTAGCAGTCTGATAGGAGATGCAGGTATCCCAAGCAGTATCTTAACTGTTGTGCCAAGGGTTCATTCTGACGCCATTTAAATGTTGTGGAAACTAGGAATTGCTTCTTAAAAAAGTAGTGTGACCTACCTGGTTTATAAAGAATTCTAAATATTAGTTTCCTATGTTAAAGGAAAAAAAAATTAGCTTCCTCTAGACCTTTTTTGTTGTTGTTGTTGTTCTTTGTTGCTGTCCCAAGGAATTAACAGAGTAAATCTAATTAAGTCTGGTTTCATGTGACTGTCTTTCAAATACTTGCTGATAGCTACCATGACCATTGTTTGTGGGTACGGTGGTTCAGAGGTGTTAGTTTTATTTCTTTTGATTTCCTGCACACTGCAGGAATCTAGAATGGGGTTAGCAGCTCCTTCTTTTCTCTTTCTTAACTACAATAAAGGTGTTGTTTGGTAGGGCTACACTTTTATTGCCTTTGTATAGACTTTTTGCTAAGTTAAGTATCATGCCCACTTTAGCTCTTTGACACATGTGATATTTCATATCGACTATGTCTGCATTGTGCTCTGATCATAAAGTATACAAACATTTGATCTTTTAAACAGAGGCTATTCTGATAACCAGGTACAAAATAAGCACCCTGATTACAGTGGAAGGTAAAACTAGGACCTCACGATCATTTGTTGACTTATTAAAAATTGGCAGTTGTGTTATTTAGGTATAGGAAATATAAATCTGAAGCTGAAGCATCATATTTCACATACTTTCAGGTATTGTGATAAATAAAAAAATCACATTTCCCTGCGTGCTTTCTCAACTAGCTGTTGTATGAGGAAGATAAGGACAGGCGGGTGTAGGTGGGTATCAGACCCACTTAAACGCACCACACGATTCTCAAAGATGCAAATAAACTAGTAGTCAAGTTTGAGAAGTTTTCTTGATAAATTTATTTAGTGAGGCATTCTGTCATCCACATGTTGTGGACAAATATATGGATCGGCTGAGTCTATAGATACTTCTCTGTAGGTTGAACCCCCTCGTGCTGGCTACCCTAGCAAGGTGAGGTGGGACAGTGGTAAGTGAACTGCGAAAGGTGAAAAAAAGTCTCCAAATTCAAGATCATGATGGAAGGTGGGCATACTAATTGAATACTAACTGAATTATGCACTTCACTCTGTAAAAGCAAGACCTCGTCTGCAAAGTAAAATACCTAAGTGATTTTATAGGAGAACCTTTTAAGATCATAACAAAATATCCAGGCGTGGATTTGTTTGCTTGCAAGAGAATCATCACAACACTCTTTTCCAAATGCTGGTATTTAAAGGCCCAAACCCTTAAGACCATAGGTGCAAGAGAAACAGGAAACCTTAATTTATTATGGACTTTCCACACGTTTAGAAGATAAAACTTGATTTTGTGGCTGCAGTGGTGCAGAAATCCCATAAAGCTAGTCAGCCTTTGGCTAATGTTCCGAAATCCCTAAAGCACCAGTTAGAGCCAGAGAAAGAAGTCCCATTTAACTGGGCATCTAAGATGCTTTACTGATAAAGCAGGACCAACAGCTCTGTCTGAGGCATCACAGCATTGACTTCCCCCAGAACTAATGAGATCACTGTACTTTTATTAGCCTTTCTCACTAAGTTTCCATTTAATGGAGCTTTGGGTACAAATTAACTTGTTCCCCCTTTGTGCCCAAAGAACTATCTAGTTAAGGTCACTCCACTTAAAAGCATTTTCTCACCACTCTACAAATGCATCAACAAAACCAAGATCTTGACTTCTTGCCTCAATAGAGCAGTGGAATCCCAAATGGGGAAAGCCTGATAAACCATGGATGAAGAACACGGAGAATATAAGCAGAACCTAGAGTTTCCAGGAGCAACTATAAATGCAGTCTCTCGCATAGGGACTAATAATGATGGAAATCATCACTCAGGCAGAGCAGGAAGTTTAAGAATGATAATTCCCTTTCATAACAAAATTGTCAAAAACAAAATTCTGGATGGTATTATTTTTTCTTTCTTTTAAATGGTATTTAATGTATGGAGTGAAACCACATGACCATTTAATGTTTTTAAAAGACTGAAATATACATGTTAATTATGGTCATTACAAGATTATGACATACAGTTAGATTTTGACTCTTATATACTTCCACTACATTTTGGAGCCAAAAAGTTAAGAAACCAAAAATATCAAATTTTTAATCATTAAAGTATATATATATGCATAAAATTGAAAAGAAATACATTACAAGGTACTTATTTCAAAGATATTATGATTCCAATAAGAAAACAAAAATAACACACATAACCAACACTTAAATGATAATGATATGGCATAAATACTAAATATCATCTTGAAAAAATAATTAAAAATATATATTATGAAAATCTATGTAGAGAGTTCAAATTTTTTTGGATCAAAGCAGACTCATACAGACTTGTTATAACAATTAAGCAGGATCTAGTTTAAATCAGTTTGAAAACAGCCCCTCCTAGAGCAACATGAATTCTGCTAAAATTAAAACAAGAGCAAACATCAAATTTAAGGTGAAGCCTGACTGAAAGAATGGTGAGATTATTGACATTTTACTAGAGATTTATTGGAATGATAACTCAAAGAAATGCATTGACAAATGAGTAACTCATTTCAAGAAGGGACAAGATGATGTTGAAAATAAAGCCTTCTGCATCAGACCATCTACACTGATTTGCAAGGAAAACATCAGCTTTTATCGGTGTCCTTAAAGGAGATGACCAACAATAGTAGTAGAAAAAATAGCCAACACCATGCATATCTCAATTGGTTCAGCTTGCACAATTCCAGCTAGAAAATTAAGGCAGACTTTCTGCTTGATGGATGTCAAAACTGGTGCACCCAGAGCAGCCACAGATAAGAGCTTTCAGTGGAAATTTCAATAAATGAGACCAAGATCCTGAAGCATTTCTTCAAGGAGTAGTTACAGGTGGAAAGAGGTACAATCCTGAAGATAACACACAATCAAAGCAATGGCTACCCAGAGGTGGAAATGATCCAATCCACACAGAAATGAATTGGTCAAAAACAAAGATCCTGGCAACAGTTTTTCAGGAGACTTAAGGAATTTTGCCATCGAGTTTCTGTAGGGCCAAAGAATAACAACATCTTCTTACTAGAAAAATAATTTGATTAGTTAGTGAAAGCCATAATGGGAAAAGGCCTGGGGAATCTTCCCTGCCATTACAATGCTGCTGCTCATTCCTCTCATCCAATAAGGGTAATCGTGTGAGAATTTCAATGAAAAACCATTAGATATCCTGTATACAGTCCTGATTGGACTCCTTTTGAGTTTTAAAAATTTCTTACTCTTAGAAAAATCTTTAAACCAATATTTCTTAAGTTACTAATCTAAAAAAGACTTCATAGACATGATTAAATTCTCAGGACCCTCCAGGCTTAGGGATAGACTAAATGGTAACTTCACTTACAAAAGTATCTTCTAATTGATGGAATTTATGTTGAGAAATATAATTACTTTAATTTTTCAATGCAATTTGTGAGATCAGTTTGTAATTGGGAATACAACATGAATGCTAGAGGGGTATAAATGCAGGCATAAGAAGTGTCAGGGAGAATCACACGCCACTGAAGAATAAGGCGGTAAAGGGCCTGGGTAGATGGAAGTTGGAATTGGCAAGGATAAGGAGAAAGAATTTTCCAAGATAGCTTTTTGGGGTGGCAATGAAGACTAGCAGGACATGTAGATAGTTGACGGGAGAAATGTTGAGAAAATTATAAATGTTAAGGCTTTGATCTGATGTAAGAAGTAAGAGAGAACTGAAAATGTTTTGAGTAGAATAGAGATAGGAGGGTGGTGGGTAGGAAGGGTAAGTGAGACAGCCTGCCCCACTCCTGAGTCCCAGAAATCTGGGTAGAACACAATGTCTGCACCTCTTAACCAGCATCTCACAGGATCAGCCACTGAACTCCTCTGCGCCAGGCATGGTGAATGCAAGATGTTTGTTGCAAGCAGGTGTTTGATGAGCTACACATCATTGCACAAAAACCAGAGTACTCCACACATTCTTAGAGAAGAGGAATTAAAAGACAAATTTATTGTGTTACAAAATTTTCTTTGAAGTCATATATAGTTTTTTCATAATACACAATGTCTGTGGTCTTTGGAAAATTCCTTGTATGCATGCATGTCAAAGACTTTTTGTACCAAAATAAACATAGCTTTCATTTTCTATTGTTCATGAAATTTTTGAAATACCTGCATAAAGGGTAGGAGTGTTTTATTGTAATTTTTTGAAAAGTTTCTGTTTATTTATTTATACGAGGGACAGAGAGCTGGTGGGGAGGGCAGAGACAGACAGCAAGACTGCTTCACATCCCAGTGCCCAAGACTGCTATGGCTGGGCCAGACCAAAGCCAGGACCTCAATCCAGGTCTTTCACTAGGGTTTACAGGGATCCAACTACTTGAGCCATCACCTGCTACCCCTCAGCCTGTGAGTTAGCTGGAAGCTGGAATTGGGAGTGGAGTTGGGGCCGGCACTGCGGCTCAATAGGCTAATCCTACGCCTGCGGCGCCAGCACACTAGGTTCTAGTCCCGATCAGGGCGCCAGATTCTGTCCCGGTTGCCCCTCTTCCAGGGCAGCTCTCTGCTGTGGCCCGGGAGTGCAGTGGAGGATGGCCCAAGTGCTTGGGCCCTGCATCCGCATGGGAGACCAGGAGAAGCACCTGGCTCCTGCCATCGGATCAGCGTGGTGTGCTGGCCTCAGTGCACCGGCCACAGCGGCCATTGGAGGTTGAACCAACGGTAAAGGAAGACCTTTCTCTCTCTCTCTCTCTCTCTCTCTCACTGTCCATTCTGCCTGTCAAAAAAAAGGGGGGGGGGGGACCTGTGGTATAAGGGTGGCGTCTTAACTACTAGGCCAATCACATATCCCAGGAGTGGGCATAGTGTTGACAAGAAGAAAGAAGGTCAAATGAGTTTGTTAAAAGTGTTCATGTCTGAGGGGATGAGAACTTTGACTCTGTTTCTTAATGACTGGAGATGAAACTGAGGATTTAACTATAGCAATGCAAGTAGCTTTCTCCTACTGAAGCCTACCTTCTCCTTTTCATCTAATGAGGTAAATATCTTTACAGCTTTATTAGTCTTAAGATACACTCAGGTCATAAACTTGTGACTCTCTATCCGTTGGCATTTTATGTAAAAATGTCATTTGTCATAATTTACTCAATTATTGCTTAGCAAAATACCACACAACTAATACTCAACACAATTTTAATTGATGACAACTGTGATTATGTCTAATAAAATACACAGTCAAGCAAGGTTCTTCTAATTAGAATGAGCTAAAATGCCCCCGAACAGTAGTAGGTTAATAATGCTCTAATTTCTTTATTTTCATTTAAAGGAAGAAAATGAGAGATTTTTCCAAATCTGTGTTGCTCATCAGATGTGGCATGGGGAGAGATGAGGTTCACTTTTACTTGATCGGGCAGGAAGCTGGAGATGACTATGATAAGGCCTTATAAAAAGAAAGTGAACATTTTATCCCTAAAAGAAAGCCAGCAAAGGCTACTTTAAAAAATTCCATTAGGAAAGGGAGATAAGCAAAGTCTTGTTTCAAATCCATATAAACTGCAGTGAGGCTGAGAGTTGGAGTATAATTTGATGACCTCTGTGTATTTGCACACACATTGTTAGCAGCCAAAAAAAAAAAAAAAAAATCAGGTGTGTATATTTCCTCTTTATTTCAGAGAACCCTATGAATTTAAGACTGGCAAAATCTATCACAGCAGCCAGTGATAGCAATAAGAGATAAGAACACGAGTAAGGGAAGGCCTTCCTGTAAAAAGTGCCTTAGAAATTTCTCATCACACAAAGCTGATAAAAACTCAACATGCGGCGCACACCATAGAATGCCAAGGGCTAAAATGAGATTGTGCCCCAAACAGCATGATATCAGGGAGAGTCAGTTTGCAACAAAGGATGAGGGTAGGAGGAGTGAGGAGGATAACAGGGGAGTGCTCTTCGTGGGAAAATGACACACAATCAACAACTCTCTCAGAGCTTTAGGGAGTGGGGCCTGCTCCCGGGACAGCGCCAGATGTCGGCCTGGAGAAGGGGCCCTCGCTGCGGCCCAGGTTGGCTCTTCCAGAGTCTTTCCTACTGCCTGCTGCACATTCCCTGGTACTGATCGACATGCCGACCACAGAGGTTCGATGATAGCCCCCGCCAGGATAGCTTGGGAATCTAATCCCTGGGCCCAGTGATTGTGAGCTTGGCTGGAAAGAGAGTCTTTGCAGATACAAATGACACCAAAGCGGGAATAAGTCACTCGTGCTGGAATGGCGCAGGCCCTTAATCCTATATGAACGGCCTCCTTAGGAGAGTAGAGACAGAGACACACCCACAGAGGCACAGGGAAAATGCGGAGTGAAATGGGGGCAGAGAGCCCAGTGTTGTATCCATAACCAAGGAGTGCCAGGCATACCGGAAACAAACAGGAAAGCATGGACAGATGCTTCCCTGGGGCCTTCGGAGAGAGTCATGGCTGTGTGACTCTGATACGGAGCGTCCAGCCTCCAGAACTGCGAGTCAATCGATGTCTGCTGTTTTCACCCACCCAGCCTCTAGCACTGTATTACAGGAGTGCTAGCATCATTAACAGTCTTGTTTTCCTCAATGGCATGGCAGCATCCATGAAGGCAGGGACCATGTAGTATACTCTTCTTATCTGCCCCCCTAGCCAAACACCCAGCTCGCTGTTACAATAGGAGCCAAGCCCTTTGTCGTAACCACTGTTGCCATGCACTGTTCTGGAGTGCAACGTTAAGGCTGGTTAAGACTGTTGAACAGGTGGCAAATGGGTGCTAAAACCTGCTGGGTGCTAATTGCCAAACGGATGAGGCCTCTGGAGCGTATTTGTCCTCAAGCAAATCGTTGTGTATTTTACTTTGTAATCGTTTTATAATGATTTCTGTGTTGCCTGCTTCTACACGATATTTTACTTGAGTGACACAACTAACAAGCATAAAATAGGACAATTAAAACAGGGTGGAAAATGCGGGAGAAGAAGAAGGATAAGGAAAGATTAGTTTCAACAAGGAGTTAATTATTGCAAGTGAGAGCTAATTATACCTCTGAGCTTACTGGCAGCCCAGGGAAAAAGGTTTTATGGTTGGTTTTAGATCAACGATAAAATATTTAACTTCTACCTGAAGAGAGAAATTTTCTCATACAGTCTCTAAGATACTTTATGTGAATTTTAATGTAAACTTATATATATATTCAATAAAATAAGTTGGTGTTTTTGCAAAAATGTTGACAGGTTTTGCAAGTGGACATTTCTTAATTCCTGAAAGGACATTGAGGACAGTTTTGGATCATTCATCCATCCCTCAAGAACATTTTTACCTAAAATGTACTGAGCCCAATCAAGATGCTACGTGTCTGTTATGGTTTGAATATAGTTTGTGTGCCCCCACCCCGAAGTTGACATGTTGAGAACTTGGTCCCTACGTTGTCAATATTGGGAGATGGTATGAGCTTTTAAGTGGTGGCGTCTGGTGGAGGTCCTGGGGTCAATTAGGGTGTGCCCTCAGAAGGGATTGTGGGATCCCACTAACTCTGTCTTCTGCTCCTGGTTCACAGTGTGACCACTTGTGCTGACATGAGCTCCAGCCATTGTAATTGGCCGTGATGGACATAGCTGGGAAAGAGGCTACTCTAGAACTAAGCCTGTGCTAGTACTATGCCCTTGAACCTCCAAATTGAGCTAAATAAGCCTCTTATTCATAACTAGCCTGTGTCTGGCATTTTGTTATAGGGATGCAAAGCTGACTGATATACTGCCCTTAAAGAACTCTCTGATTAGAGAACAACTAATACAATAGGTTTTATATGCGAAGTGCATTCAGAAAAAATACACAGAACCTAACCAGGACATTAGGATATGATTTAAGATAAGATTCAGTGAGAGCTAAAATCACATAATACAGTTGCATTTTTCTCTAGCAAGTTGGCAGCACTTGGAGTAGATCTGGAAAACAAACCAGAGGGTGGCAATTTATGATCTGTGGGCTTAATATGACCAGTAGATGAATTGTGTTTTGCTGACACAGTCATATAACACTTTTTGGTATAGGTAAGCATTCAGCATTTTTAAAGCAATCTGGCTTCTGGCTTCTTTCCTTAAAACTGTTTATTTGAGAGACAGAGAGGGAGCTCCCATCTGCTGGCTCACTTCCCAAATGCCCGCAATGGTTGGGGCTGGGCCAGGCCAAAATGGAGATCTGGGAACTCATTTAAGGTCTTCAGCATGGGTGGCAGGAACTCAGTAACTGGAGCCAACACTGACTCCCTGGATCTACATTAGCAGGAAGCTGGAGTTAAGAGCCAGAGCCAAGTCTCAAACCCAGCTTTTCTGATGGGGACACAGGTTTGTTAACCTCTGGGCTGAACATCTGCCCTAAGTTTCTGGCTTCTTTGCAAATGAGACAAACTGGACCATACAGCAATAGTGGACTTCATGCATCGGTCGTCCAGCTTTGGGAACCACTGCCTTGGAAGGTCTCCACCCCTATTGAGAATCTCCAGGCAGCTTGTGGAATTTGAGGAGCAGATTTACATCTGGTAAATTCTTCATACACGAACAATATCATAACAAAGAACACCATTTACTGGCCACTGGTAATGTGTCAGGCATTGTGTTTCATGCCTTACTTACATTTTCTCCTTTGCACCTCACAACAGACACATGTGACCTACATTATTATCTTCATTCTGCTGGGATCAGAGAAAGCCTGATCCAAGTTGAGGGAATTGATCAGCACTCGGGGCTGGAGTTCAAGCCCAGGTCTGTCTGATACCAAGTCTCTAAAATGTTAGAATATACCATCTCCAGAACCCAAAGTCTACAAAGCCACAATGCACATGAAAATGTGAATGTGTCTGTACACGACACATAGTATCAGGAAATCTTATTCACTATACTGAGAATGATAACTATACCTATAGAGATGCAGATTAAAATGATAATGATTCAACACTAGTGTCTATTATACTGACAAAATTAAAATCTGGGAAAAGTCAAGTGTTGGCAAGAGTAGGAAAAGAGAGACATGATCCTCAACTCTGTTTGCAAGTTGAAGTCACCTGGGAAGCGTCAACCAGCACTGTTGCCTTGATTCTACTCTGAGAAACTCTGATTTAGTGTGGGTTAAAGCCTAAAGTGGTTAGATTTCCAAAACCTCCCCCGGTGATGTGATATGCAGCCAGGATTTAGCACCACTGAGTCAGAAAATCTACCATCATTACTGGTCCTATGTAGCCATTCCGGAGAGCAATCGGCCCTTCTTAAAATATATTTACACATACCACGTGATCTAGCAGTGCTGATCTTGAGTATATGTCCCAGAGAAATTCTCACAGAGGTCTAGGAGATGCAAATATAATGATGTTCACCCCACATGCAGTTGCAGTAATTGTATGGGAAGCAACATGTTTGTCATGGAGGTGAATGAATACCTAAGTGGACACATTGGGCAGGAGGTTGGACACCAATGTCTGGCATATGGGGGCGATGACAAATGATAAATAGATAGATATAGAGAGATACATAGATGATAGATACATGGATGATAGACACACACACACACACAGGGAGAGAGAGAGGGAGAGAGAGATGGCTTTTAAATATATAGGACTTAATGAATAAAATCATTTAGGGCTGTAATGTAAACAGATAGAAGAGGGAATGGCCAAACCTTAGAGGCTCCTACATTTAGAAATATGGGGCAGAAGAAAGAGCCAACAGAGGGGAATAATACATAGTGGCTCATAATTAGGAGGAAACCATGGGAATGTGATGTCAGGAACACCCAAAGTAGCAACCTAAAGAACTAGGGGTAGTCCACTATGCTACCTACTGCTGCGAAGCCAAGCAGGCCTTCACTCTGGCAAAAAATAGGTCATGGTGACCTTGAAAAGGGCTGTGTTAGTTTTGTGGTGGGAACAAAGGGTTGATTAAAATGGGCTGAGAAGATAGTGGGAGGTAGGGAAGAGAGACTGAGGTTTGGTTAATCCTTTGTTAGAATTTTGCTATGAATATTAAAGAAAAATGGGATAATGCATAACAATCTAGAGCACCATAGGTGCAAGCTGGGTGTTGTTTTAATAGATGGTTAAAAATTAAAAAGTGAATGACAGTCCTGGGGAGGGTCTAATAAAAATGATTTGATGCTGCAGGAGACAAAGGAAGGTTGGCCACGGAAGAGGCAGTCGATGGTGATCAGGGGTTGCTTTGGGAATGAGAAATGACCTGATAATTTTTTGTTGTCTTTTCTCTGTAAATTTGAAATACAGCCAATAGCCAAAAGTGTAGGTAATACAACCAATAGCCCAAAGTGTAGGTGTAGTGAATGCTGGAGTTTAGAGAAGACAGAAGTTGAGAAATGGGCACCTCATTTACATGAAAACTGCCAGTGTTGCCTGGATCTTTCCTTGTGATGGAGGCTACAGTTCAGGTGCTATTTTCCTAATTAACGTTCTCTTTGCTGCTTCAATAACAAATGTTCCTCAACATACAATGGAGTTCTGTCCTGATGGACCCAATGTAAACTGAAGATACTGTAAACGAATGTGTATTCAACCATTCTAATTTCAGCAGCACTGCACCCTGGAGAGCTTGGCAGGTTCCCCTGGAGAGTGTGGGGCTGCCGTGGGGCTGTGTCCTCAGCTGCATCACACAGCGTCGGATCCACATTCAAAGCTGAAAGAGACGAGAAAGAATTCCCAGGAGGGTTTCTCCTGCATGGACATTGCTTGGCCACCATCATAAAGTCAGAAATCGCAAGACAGCCTAAGTCAAGGACCGTCAGAATCCTCGCTTCCCTTGTTCTTTCCCTCTGCTGAATAATGCAGTCACAGACCTCTGGCCTCTCTCTTCTTTCTTCCCACTTCCTAAGTCAGAATCTGGGTTTAGAGTCAGAAACCCAGAGCCTGGTGTAATGTGCTCCACAAATATCTGAGGAATGATTGGTTGTGCAGGTATGGAAATATTCCATGTCAACAGAGTTGAGACCCATTTTCAGTAGATTTTTAATGCATAAATGATTATTTTCAGCCAAGTTCACAAGTTTCCTTTCAAGCGTGGAAGTAAATAAAGGCTAAATCTGAAATAATCAATTGCACTGTCATCTTGATTAGAGAGTCAAGTTTAATTCCTCCTAGAACAATGTCACCTGTTGTTGTTAAATAATCATACCGGTAATTGGATACAAGTAGATAAATGTCTTTAAAACTCAGAGAGCTCTTACCAGAGAAGTACTCACAAGAATACAATCTTCCTAGTCCAGATTTTGTAGAATAACTTCTCAGCAAAACCAGTGCTTCTTAGCACTTAAGTGAATGAGATGATATTTAGGGTGAAATGAGTTCAGAGATACAGTCAGTCTTTCTAGATCTCTATGAGCTCCATATACTCTTGATAGACTGCAATTTTTCCCCCAAGAAGCTATATCCAGACATGGAGGAATAAATTTTCATTATATGTACCAGATAATCCTTTAGTAACTGAAATCAGTGTGGGTAGCTGACACTTAGATGCCCTTAAAATTCTTTTTGCTTGAATGTTAGCTGTGAGACTGTGGTTTATGCATGAGATGTGCACAAAAATATATTTTTAAAACCTAAATCTGTTATAAAAAGTCTCTATAGGCCCTACTCTTAACAGCAGAGGTTATTTTTTTCTTTAAAGTTGTTGAAAAACATAGCAAATTACTGTCTAGATTAGGAATAAAAATCAATTGAAAATAAATATTTTGTCTTTGGAGGTTTAGAATCATTTGATTATAACTAAAAAGACCTGATTTATTAGAGCTGATACATTAAAACAGCCCTCCTTCCTTACTTCCATCCCTCCCTCCCTCCTCCCTCCCTCCTTCCTCCTCCCTCCCTCCTTCCTTCCCCCTCCCTCCTTCCTCCCTCCCTCTCTCCCTCCCCCCCTTCCTCCCTCTCTGCCTCTTTCTCTCTACCTCTCTTCTCTTTTTCTCTTTCCTTATTATCTTTCCTTTAATTATTTATCAAGGGTCTGCTCTGCACCGGGAACTTGGAAAATGAAAAACAAAAGTTATGACAGTTACACTGTAGTCATCGTTGAATAAGATACAGAGTAGTGGGTGCCATAAGAGAGAAGTAGAAGGGCCGGTACAGTGGCGAGGTGGGTAAAGCCGCCACCTGCAGTGCTGGCATCCCATATGGGTTCCAGTTCGAGTCCCGGCTGCTCCACTTCTGATCCAGCTCTCTGCTGTGGCCTGGGAAAGCAGTGGAAGATGGCCCATGTCCTTGGGCCCCTGACCCCACATGGGAGACCCAGAAGAAGCTCCAGTCTCCTGGTTCCTGGCTCCTGGCTCCTGGCTTCGGATCAGTGCAGCTCCCACCATTGTGGCCAGTTGGGGAGTGAACCATCAGATGGGAGATCTCTCTTTCTCTCTCTGCCTCTCCTTCTCTCTCTGTGTAACTCTGACTTTTAAGTAAATAAATAAATCTTTAAAAAAGAAAGAAAAAGAGAGAAATAGGTACACTTTTCTAAATGAACCATGGATAAAGGAATGAATATTTCTGAGAATAAGGGCCAAGAGCTATTGGTGTTAACAGAGAAGTCTCTAGGGAGAGAGTGACATTTGAGTTAGAACAGTTTACAGGTAAGTAGAAGACTAGATTAAGAGAACTAATAAATAGGTTTAAAGAATCTCAAGGAAAATTTTGATAAGACACGATATATTTTCTAATATAAAACTATGATGATTAGAGATTTTGAGATTTACTGAGACTTGTTTAATGGCCCAGTGCATGGTGCATGGTATATTTTTGGTAAAAGACCAAATACTCATTCATAAATAAAGTCAGCTAAGCCAGTGTAGCTGGTAGTCTTTCAGATCTTCTATGTCAGTCCTGATTTTTTTCTCAGTTGTCAATTGCCTGGAGAGGTGGGGCTTAAAATCTCTCTCCATGGTTGCTGACCTATTTATCTCTTCCTTTAATTCTACATTTATTTCAGGTACTTTGCAGCGCTGTCATTAGACATACACACTTATTGTTTTGTCTGCCTGACAAATTGACCGTTTGAACATTTTGAAATGGATCCCCTATCTGTACTAACACTCTTATTCATGAAGTCTATTATATATCTTATTAACATGCCCATGGGCCCTCATCACAGCCAGTGATGTCATGATGTTGTTTTTCTTTTATTCTTTAACGATTTATTTATTTATTTGAAAATCAGAGTTACACAGAGAGAGAAGGAGAGGCAGACAGAGAAGTCTTCAATTTGCTGGTTCACTCCCCAATTGGCCACCATGGCCAGAGCTGTGCCGATCCGAAGCCAGGAGCCAGGAGCTTCCTCTAGGTCTCCCATCTGGGTGCAGGGGCCTAAGGTCTTGGGCCATTTTCTACGGCTTTCCCAGGCCATAGCAGAGAGCTGGATGGGAAGTGGAACAGCCGGGACTTGAACTGGAACCCATATGGGATGCCGGCACTGCAGGCAGTGGCTTTACCTGCTACGCCACAGCGCTGGCCCTCAAGATATGTTTTTCATCCATTTACTATCAGTCTGTTTGTGTCTTTATATATTTTTTAAAGATTTATTTTATTTGTTTGACAGGCAGAATTACAGAGAGAGGTGGAGACAGAGAGAGTGGTCCTCCATCCGCTGGTTCACTCCCCAGTTGGCCGCAACAACCGGAGCTGTGCCAATCCAAAGTCAGGAACCAGGAGCTTCCTCTGGGTCTCCCACATGGGTGCAGGGGCCCAAGGACCTGGGCCATCCTCCACTGCTATCCCAGGCCACAGCAGAGAGCTGGATTGGCAGAGGAGCAGCTGGGATTAGAACCGACGCCCATATGGGATGCTGGCGCTCAGGCAGGGCGTCTACCCGCTGCGCCACAGCGCCGGCCCCTGTGTCTATATTTAAAATATACTTACTGCAGAGTTTCATAGTTGATTTGGATACTTTTTTTCTCTCCTGTTAGTGTTGCCACTTAAACTGTTTAGTCAATTAATGCCTGATATGTAGGAATTTATGTCAACTATGTTATTACTTCTTTTTAAGTTCCATATACTTTTTGTTCTTATTTTCTTCCTTTCTTTTTCTAAGATTATTTATTTATTTGGAAGGCAGAGAGAGAGAAAGAGAGAGGCAGACATACAGAGAGGTTTTTTTTGTTTGTTTGTTTGTTTTTGACAGGCAGAGTGGACAGTGAGAGAGAGAGAGAAAGGTCTTCCTTTACCGTTGGTTCACCCTCCAATGGCCGCCATGGCCAGCGCGCTGCAGCTGGTGCACCGCGCTGATCCGATGACAGGAGCCAGGTGCTTCTCCTGGTCTCCCATGGGGTGCAGGGACGAAGTACTTGGGCCATCCTCCACTGCACTCCCTGGCCACAGCAGAGAGCTGGCCTGGAAGAGGGGCAACTGGGACAGAATCCGGTGCCCCGACTGGGACTAGAACCCGGTGTGCCGGTGCCACTAGGTGGAGGATTAGCCTTGTGAGCCGCAGCGCCGGCCCAGAGAGGTCTTTTACCTACTGGCTCATTCGTCAAATGACTGTAACAACCAGGTTTGGGTGAGGTCAAAGCCAAGAGCCAGGAACTCCATTAGTGGCAGGGCCGAAGTGACTGGGCCTTCTTCTACTGCCTTTCCAGGTGTATTAGTAGGAAGCTGAATTAAAAGTGGAGTAGCCAGGACTTGAACTGGCACTTTGAAATGGGATGACTGTGCTGCAATTGATGGCTTAACTTACTGCACCACAACACGGCCCCTGTTCTTTCTTTCTTGATATCTCTGAGGCTAAATGAGTTTTTGAACTCTAATTTGTCAAATTTTCACGTATATTTTTCTGTTCTTAATTGGCACATAGCAGTTGCATGTTTTTGTCAGGTACAGTGTGACATCTCAATATATGAATACAATGTGAAATGACCAGATCAAGATAATTGACAGATTCATCACCTAAGAGATTTATCACATATTTGTGTTATCACATATTTGTGAACCTCCCAATCCTAATACTTATTTTGAAACATAAAATGAATTCTTGCCAACCACAGTTCTCCTACTGTGCCATAGAACATTAGAAGTTATTCCTTCTATCTGAAGGCATCCCTGTGTCATTGACTTTTTTATTTTATTTTATTATTTTTTTTTGACAGGCAGAGTGGACAGTGAGAAAGAGAGAGAGAGAGAGAGAGAGAAAGGTCTTCCTTTGCCGTTAGTTCACCCTCCAATGGCCGCCACAGCCGGCGCACTGCGCTGATCCGATGGCAGGAGCCAGGTACTTATCCTGGTCTCCCATGGAGTGCAGGGCCCAAGCACTTGGGCCATCCTCCACTGCACTCCCGGGCCACAGCAGAGAGCTAGCCTGGAAGAGGGGCAACCGGGACAGAATCTGGAGCCCCGACCAGGACTAGAACCCAGTGTGCTGGTGCTGCAAGGTGGAGGATTAGCCTGTTGAGCTGCGGCTCTGGCCTCCTGTGTCACTGACTTTTAAAAAAGCTATACTTCCTTACTTTATTGCTAGTGGTTGCTGTGGAGTTGACAATAACCTTATTAGCTTTTCACAGTTTTTTAGTCAATATTGCTCTCCTTCATACCCCGTGTATGAAACCTGCATTTGTGTAAGTCCATTTACCTCCATCACGGTTCTTTTTCCAGCCTGTTTTGCTTATTGCATTTGTCTATATTATAGATACCTCAATGCAATATATATATTTATATATAAATATATATTTAAAATACATCTCAATAAATACATCTTATATATATTTAAAACATATATATATAATATATATATTTAAAATACATCTGGAGGAAAATGAGTCTTTAACATTTATTCCTGTGTTTATCATTTCTAATACTCTTCATTTTCACCCCAAAATGTAATTTCCTTCACCTCACTTCAGCCTGAACAACTTCGTTTCCTGTTTATGGGTAGTGCATGTTTGCTGGGCATGAATTCTCCCAGCCCCAGCTTCTCTGGAATGCTCCTGTCTTTCCTTCATTTATGACACACATGTTTCTGGGCAGACGATTCTGGTTTGATATTTCTGCTGCTCATTCCACTGGGTTCTGGCTGCCTTTGTTTTAATGCAATCACCATGGTCATACCTATTGTTTTTCTTCTGCGTATAACGTGTCCTTTTTCTCTGCCTGTTTCCAAGTGTTTTCTTTGTCTTTGGCTGTCAGCTGTTTGGCTATGATTTGCCTGAGAAGTGATGTGACTTTCTTCGTGTTTATGCTTGTTGTGTACTTGAGATTGAATTCCTTGAATCTGTAACTTTTTCTCATTCTGTTAAAAAAAGTGGCTATTTTTAAATAAACACCCTCTCCTCCAATTTTTCTCCTTTTTTTTAAAAAAAAAAAGATTTATTTATTTGAAAGGCAGGGTTAAGGAGAGAGAGGGAGAGATAGAGCAACCTTCCATCCACTGGTTTACTCCCCAAATGGCCGCAACAAGAGTTGTGCCAGCTGAAGCCTACCTGCCGCTGCTTTCCAAGGCTTGTTACAGGGATCTGGGTTGGAAATGGATCAGCCAGGATTCAAACCAGTGGCCATATGGGATACTGGCATTGCAGGTGGCAGCTCAACCCACTGTGCCACAGTGCTGGCCCCTTGCACCTCTACTTCTGCGACTCCGAGTATATCTCTTGTTATACCACACGTGTCTGGGACCCTGTTCATTTTGTCCTTTGTTCTCTTCTACTGTTCATTTGGTTTTTTTCTATTGATTGATCACCAAGTTTATTGATTCTTTTGTCATCACCAATATATAAATTTTAACTACATTTTCATTCTAAAACTTCTACTTCATTCTTCCTGAAGCAATGTTATTGAGGTATAATTTACATACAACTCAGTTGTTTAAATGTACAACCAATAATTTTTAGTATTTTATAGATTTGTACAACCAACTGCACAAACCACCTTTGGAACACTTTCATCATACCAACAGAAACCAAGTGCTTATTTGTACCCTTTGCCTCTTCCCACTCCCACCCCCAGATAACCACCAATATCCATGTCCCTTTAGGTTTATCTCTCTGGAATATACCTTAAAATAAATAAGATTAGAAATCATTTTTTGCATCTGGCATCTTTAGCGTAGCATGCTTTTGAGGTTTATTCATGGTCTGCCATATATCAGTCAGTACTTTCTTAATTTGTATTCTAAGTAGAATCCAGTCACCTGAATATACCGAATTTTGTTGATCCTCTCACCAGATGATGGAAATTTATAGTTTCTTCCACTTTGTGGCTATTATTAATAATACTGCCATGATCATTCACATACAACTATTTTGTGGGCATATGTTTTTATTTCTCTTTAGTAGCTATATTTGCAGTAGGATTGCTGAGCCACAGAATAAATCTGTTTTTCACATATAAGAAACTGTCAAAATGTTCGTCAAAGTGACCGTGTCATTTGATCTTCCCATTTATAATATATGTGTGTTCCATTCTCCCTATCTCCTCTTGAACGTTTGTTATATTATCTCTTTTGTTAGTACAACCATTCTTGAGATGTAAAGTGGTATCTTGTCGTGGTTTTTATTTTCATTTCCCCGACAGAGATGTTAAGCATCTCTCCATGTGTGTATTTGCCATCCATCTATCGTTTTTGGTAAAAATGTCTATTCTGGGGCTGACTTCGTGGCACCACAGTTGAAGCCCTTGCCTGCCATGCCAGCATCCCAAATGGGTGCTGGTTTGTGTCCTGGCTGCTCCACTTCCCATCCAGTTCCCTGCTGGTTCACCAGGGAAAGCAGCGAGGGATGGCCCAAGTCCTTGGGCCCTTGCATCTGTCCCGTCCCACGGGACGTCAACTAGGGCCAAGTACCTAGAATGGGGAATGAAAGGGACAGGAGACACAAGGAAGGCAGCAAGACAAAAGTTCTGATCAAGCTGCAAATTTTATTTTTCAACCACACACTTATATACCGTGAAGGCAGGGTGTCAGGCGGGGGAAGGAGGGGCGTTTTGGGAGGGCAGGGTGTCGGGCGGGGGAAGGAGGGGGAGCTTATCTTGTAGCTGCAATGCTTGTGCAAGTAGGGGAAAGGTTACAAGGTCTTACGACACAAGGTTGCGTTATCAGTACTCTCCGGCCTGGGCTGCCTAGCTCTGCCTCAGTAGTTTTCCACTAAGAGGCCACATGCTGCGTGGTCCCCGACAGCACCCACGTTGGGGACTTGGAGTAGGCTCCCAGCTTTGGATCGGCTCAGCATGGCTGTTGGGGCCATATGGGGGGAGACCAGCAGACAGAACTCTGTCTCAAACTCTCTGTGTAATTCTGTCTTTCAAATAAATAAAATAAATCTTTTTCCCCAGAAAACTTTTAAGATATATAAACTTCGTGCATTTCATAAATAGAACTTTATGCACATAGTGATCCTTCTCACTGTACCCACCCTCCCAGCCACACTCCCACCACTCTTCCTCATCCTACTCCTATTCCCATTCTTATTTTTTTTAAAAGATTTATTTATTTACTTGAAATTCAGAGTTACACACAGAGAGAAGGAGAGGCAGAGAGAGAGAGAGAGAGAGAGAGTGAGAGAGAGAGTTCTTCCATCCACTGGTTCACTCCCCAGATGGTTGCATCAGCTGGAGCTGCGCTGATCCGAAGCCAGGAGCCAGGAGACTCCTCTGGGCCTCCCATGCCGGTGCAGTGGCCCAAGCATTTGGGCCATTCTCCACTGCTTTCCCAGGCCATAGCAGAGAGCTGGATCAGAATTGGAGCATCTAGGTCTTGAACTGGCACCCATAACGGATGCTGGCACTGCAGGCGGAGGCCTTACCCACTATGCCACAACACCCCCCCCCATTCTTATTTTTTACTAAGAACTATTTTCAATTAATTTTATACACATAAGATTACTGTATACTAAGCAAAGAGTTCAACAAATAGCATGAAAAATAAAACTTTTCCATAACTTTCAAGACAAGGGCTGTTCAAAGTCATTGATCTCAAAGCGTCAATTTCAGTTCTAGAGATTGCCTTGTAGGTGCTTTGTCAGTTATCACAGATCAGAGAGAACATATTGTATGTTTCCTTTTGGAACTGGCTTATTTCGCTACATATGATGTTCCCAGTTTCATCCAATTTGTTGAAAATGACAGTATTTCATTATTTTAACTGCTGTTTAGTATTCCATGATGTACATATCCCATAATTTCTGTATCCAGTCTCCAGTTGATGGACGTTTAGGTTGATTCCATCTCTTAGCTATTGTGAATTTATCTGCAATAAACATGGGAGTACAGATAATTCTTTTACATACTGATTTCATTTCCCGTGGGTAAATTCCCAAGAGGTGGATGGCTGTGTCATATGTAGGTCTATATCAAGATTTCTGAGGTATCTCCATACTGTCTTCCATAGTGGCTGGACCAGTTTACATTCCCACCAACAGTGGATTAGGGTACCATTTTCTCCACATCCTCACCAGCATTTTTTGTTTATTGATTTCTGAATGAAAGCCATTGTAACAGGGATGAGGTTAAATCTCACTATGGTTTTGATTTGCATTTCGCTAATGGCTAGTGATCCTGAACATTTTTTAAATATTTATTTATATATTTGAAAGTCAGAGTTACACAGAGAGAGAAGGAGAGGCAGAAAGAGAGAAAGGTCTTCTATCTGCTGGTTCACTCCCCAATTGACAGCAATGACTGGAGCTGCACTGATCTGAAGCCAGGAGTCAGGTGCTTCTTCCAGGTCTCCCACACAGGTGCAGGGGCCCAAGAACTTGGGCCATTTTGTACTGCTTGGGCCAATGTACTGTGTCATTTTGGGATGCTGGCTATTGATTTTGTATGTTGATTCTATATCCTGCCATTTTACCAAGCTCTTCTATGAGTTCTGTGAGTTCCAATAGTCTTTTAGTTGAGTCTGGATCCCCAATATATAATCATTTCATCTGGACGCAGGGATAGTTTGACTTCTTTCTACCCAATTTGTATCCCTTTGATTTATTTTTCTTGCCAAATGGCTCTGGCTAAAACTTCCAGGATTATATTGAATAGCAATGGTGAGAATGGACATCCTTGTATGATTCCACATCTCAGTGGGAATGTTTCCAACATTTCCACATTCAATAGGATGTTGACTGTGGGTTTGTCATAAATTGCCTTGATTGTTTTGAGGACTATTTCTTCTATACCCAATTTACTTAAAGTTTCCATCTTGAAAGGGTATTGTATTTGATCAGATGCTTTCTCTGCATCTGTTGAGATGATCATATGGTTTTTGTTCTTCACTTTGTTAATGTGATGTAGCACATTGATTGATTGGCAAATGTTGAACGATCCCTGCCTACTGGGGATCAGTTCCACTTGATCCTGGTGAAGGATTTTCTGATGTGTTGTTGGGTTCGATTGGCTAGTATTTTGTTGAGATTTTTGCATCTATGTTCCTCGGGGATATTGGTCTGTAGTTCTCTTTCTCTGTTGTATCTTTCTCAGGTTTAGGAATTAAGGTGATGCTGGCTTCATAGAATGATGAGTTTTGGAAAGTTTGCCTCTGTTTCAATAGTTTTGACTAGCTTGAGAAGAATTGGAGTTAAGTCTTTAAATGTTTGGTATAATTCTGCAGTGAAGCCATCATGTCCTGGGCTTTTCCTTGTTGGGAAGGTCTTTATTACTGATTCAATTTCTGTATTTGTTATTGGTCTGTTAATTTTCCATGTCTTCATGGTTCAATTTAGGTAGGTTGTATGTGTCTAGGAATCTATCCATTTCTTCTAGGTTTCCTGTTTTGTGGGCATACAGTTCTATGTAGTAATTTCTGATGATTCTTTTTATTTCTGTGGTGTTTATTGTTACATTTTCTTTTTCATATCTAATTTTATTGATTTGAGTCTTCTCCCCTTTTTTTTTTGGTTAGTTAGGCCAATGGTGTGTCCATTTTGTTTATTTTTTCATAAAATTAGCTCTTTATTTCACTGATCTTTTGTTGTTGGTTTCAATTTTGTTTATTCTCTAATTTTAATTATTTCTTCTACTAGTTTTGGGTTTTGTTTGCTGTTGTTTTTCTGTGTCCTTGAGATCCATTGATAGCTCATTTATTTGATCCCTTTCCAATTTATTGATGTAGGCACTAATTGCTATAAACTTACCTTTTATCACTGCTTTTGCTGTATCCCATAAGCTTTGATATGTTGTATTGTCATCTTCATTTGTTTCCAGAATTTTTTTTATTTCTCTTTTGATTTCTTCTGTGACCCACTGTTCATTCAGGAACATGTTATTCAGTCTCCATGTGTTTGCATATGTTTTAAAGTTTCTTGAGTTGTTGATTTCCAGCTTCATTCCATTGTGATCTGAGAAGATGCATGGTATGATTTCTATTTTTTTTTTTTTTAATTTGCTGAGACTTGCTTTATGGCTAGTATATGGTCTATCCTAGAGAAATTTCCTCCATGTACTGGAGAGAAGAATGTATGTTTTGCAACTATAGGATTAAACTTCTGTAGATATCCATTAGGTCCATTTGGCCTATAATGTTAATTAACTCTGTTGTTTCCTTGCTGATTTTCTGTCTGGCTGATCTGTCCATTGCTGAAAGTGGGGTATCGAAGTCCCTCTTTACTATTGTATTGGAGTCTATGTCTCCATTGAGATCTAGTAACATTTCTTTTAAATAGCCAGGTGACCTGTAACGAGGCTCATATATGTTAATAATAGTCACATCTTCCTGTTGATTTGATCCCTTAATCATTACATAGTGCCCTTCTTTGTCTCTTTTAACAGTTTTTTTTTTTAAATCCATTCAGCCAGTCTGTGTCTTTTAACTGAAGTGTTAAGATCATTTATATTCAAGGTAACTATTGATAAGTAATGACTTGGCCCTGCCATCTTTCCATAAATATTCCTATTGTTTACTTTGGATTTCCTTGTACTTTTATTGGGAGATTTTCTGCCTTCTGCTTCTTTCATAGTGAAAACCATGTTTCTGTGTTTCCATGTGTAGGACATCCTTAAGCATCTTTTGTAAGGCTATATGAGTGGTGAAAAGTTCTTTCAATTTCTGTTTGTTGTGGAAGATCTTTATTTTACCTTCATTCACAAATGAGAGCTTTGCAGGGTACAGTATTCGGTGTTGACAGAATTTTTCTCTTAAAATAACTCTATTCTCTTGGAATGTCTCTCGCCATTCTCTCCTAGTATATAGGGTTTCTGATGAGAAGTCAGTTGTGAATCTAATTGGAGATCCTCTGAAAGTAATCTGGCATTTATCTTATGCACATTTTAGAATCTTTTCTCTATGTTTTCCTCTGGAGAGTTTGGTTACATTGTGTCATGTTGAATATCTTTTCTGTTCATGTCTATTAGGAATTCTCTTTGTTTTCTGTACTTGGACTTCCCTTTCTTTCTCCAAATTGGGGAAGTTTTCTGTAATTATTTCACTAAAAAGGCCTTCTAATCCATTCTCTTTCCATGCCTTCAGGAACTCTGAAGACCCATATGTTGGGTTGTTTGATAATATCCCATAAGTTTCCAACACTGATTTTTGGTTTTCTGATTTCTTTCTTTCTTTCTTTTTTTTTTTTTTTTTTGGTCTGACTATAAAACTTCCAGTGATTTGTCTTCTAACTCAGATATTATTTCTTCTGCCCAACCAAGTCTGTTGTTAAGGTTTCCTACTGCATTTTTATTTGACCTGTTGAATTTTGTTTTTTTAAGATTTATTTATTTTTTGAAAGGCAGATTTACAGAGGCACAGACAGAGAGAGAGGTCTTCCATCTGCTGATTCACTCCCCAAATAGCCACAATGCCTGGAGCTGGGCCTATCTGAAGCCAGGAGATTCTTTTGGGTCTCCCACATGGGTGCAAGGGCCCAAGCACTTGGGCCATCTTCTATTGCTTTCCAAGGCCATAGCAGAGAGCTATATCAGAAGTGGAGCAGCCGGGTCTTGAAGTGATGCCCACATTGGATGCTGGCACTGCACTCACTATGCCATACACCAGTCCCTTGAATTCTTTGTTTCTAATATTTCATTTTGATTTCTTTTTAAAATCTTAATTTTAAGGGAAAATTTAATTCATGTCATGTATGGATTTGCTTCTGATTACGTCTAAGTAATCCTATGATCAGTTTTTGATATTCCATTTCTGGCAGTTCTTCAATATCTTCATCTTCACATTCTAGTGTTGAAGTATTGTTGTGTTCCTTTAGGGGCGTCATGTGGTCTTCCTTGTTCTTGTTTCTTGAATTGCTGCATTTATTTTTTGGCATTTGTGTTTCTTTTCCCCTGTGATGGCTTTTATGTTTGAACTACGCCTCTGTGGCCTAGGAGTGTCTGCTCTTTCAGTGACTACGCAGAGGCCTGTGCTGGATGCTCTTTTCCAAGCTCCAGGGTACGAGGAGTGTCCAGCGTGGCATCCACATTGAGCATGGTAAATTGCCTCCTTGTTTATTCTATCAGAAGGGAGGTGTGTTCAGCTCTGTTGGCGCAGTCTCACACTTACCACCTCTCCTCCAAGTAATCTTTGAAAGAAAATTTCTATTCCACAATCCTTGCCCATTTATAATTTTTTTTTCCTTCTCGTGATTGAGGTATAAGAATTCTTTATAGATTTTTATGTAAGCTCCTCCTTAAATATATAATTTGCAAATACATTCCCTAGTATGTAGCTTATCTTTTCTTTGTTAACAATATTTTTAAAGTACAAAACTTTTCATGTTTAATGTATTAGGGTTTTTTTTTTCTTTTATTGGGTATGATTTTGTGAAAAATCTAAAATATTTTGCCTAACCCTGGGTCATACAGATTTACTTCCATTTTTCTTATAAAAGTCTTATCTCTCGTATTTAGGTGTATGGCATATTTTGAGTTGTGTGTGTTATGTGAAGTAAGGTGCAGTAGCTTTCTTTGCTTTTTGACATGTGGACATGCAAATGCCTCAGTGTCCCTTGTTGAGAAAACTATTCTTTTCTCCTGAACTGACATGGCACATTTATTGTAAATCAATTGTCTATAAAAATAAAAATTTATTTCTAGACTCTCAATTCTATTCCATGGATCTAGTTGTCAATTCTTGTGCCAGTATTCTACTATCTTTGATGATTAAAACTTCATAGTAAGTTTTTACATCAAGAACTGTAAATTCTCCAAAACAGTTCTTTTTAGTTTAAAAAGATACCTTCTATTCCTCTGTTGAGATTTCCTATTTATCATGAGTATATTTTTCTTTATAATCTTGTGCATAATTATGTCAGCTGCATTAATGTTCTTTCGTGCTGATTCCAGTATCAACAAGGTTTCAAAGATTCCCATTCAATAAATGTAGAAATAATAAAATTAGAAAATCACTCTTTGCAACTCCTATTAAAAATTGATTCATGTGCCAATCATCGATGGATGAGAGATCCATTGGAGCTGGATGGCTGCACAGGACTTAAATATGAATCCATTGGTAACTTAATAGTTATAAAATGAAAATGCTCTTTACAGTGAGAGAATCTTTGCTTCTTCCTCAAGTCATCAAACCAGTAAGCTTCCTGATGTGAAGTATACAACTTTGTCTCTGAAGTATTCCACAAAAGCATTTCATAGGAATCTAATTAAATCTTTAGCCAGCTATTGGGAATACAAGATAAAGTTATAACATCAGGAAGAAACACTAAGGCAAATCCAAAATACAGCACAGCAGGACAGGACTCATCAGAAACTTAATTTCACTAGCCTAAAATAATGAAGAAGCCCTTTCTAGATGAAAATAAAGAAATATAACCAAATGCAAATTAAGAACTTTGATTAGATTATGGCTTTAAAAGACAAACTTTAAAGGACATTTAAAAACAAAACGATTGATGAAATTTGTATAAGGAAGAGGATTACACATGGTTAAGTTTTTTTCCTTAATTGTATCATGTATGATATTAGGCATTTGTTTACACGTGAAGATGCTTTTTTAAAAAAAAAAAAAAAAGATGTGCATGTGCACTGAAGAATCAAGAAATGAAATGTTGTGACCTCTATAATGCACCTTCAGCTGGTTCAGAAAAACATCAAGACAGAGCGTGGATATCTGTATCAGTAAATAATATGTGATAACATGTGGGCATGGCTGAATCTACCTGCTGGGTATATGTTGCTCATGGTATTATTCTTTAACTTTACGATATGTTTATAATTGTTCATAATAAAATGCCAAAGAAAAGAGGCCTTTCCGCATTTGTCTACCCAGCAGGTATCAGATTTCTGGGTAAAAGCAGGCCCTAATACACTATTGCTGTTCTGCCTCCTACAAGAGCTTTGTTGTTTTCCTTTGGACAAAAAGCAAGGCCATTTCTATGGCAGTATCTACCAGCTCTCTAGCCTGAGAAGGCATTCTTTATTCAGATTTAACATCAGACAGGGAAAAACAAAGTTGAGAGCGATGGAGAGAAGTGCCCTTTGTCTCTGGAGCCTGCCCTTAGAGTGGATAATGACAACCTGACCCTATTTCCAGATCTGGATACAAGCATCCTGTCCTTCTGCCTGCTGCATCATTAACCTGATAATGTGCAGCACAAGCCCATGCTGACCCCGGAATGTGACAGTATTATTCCAGCTCAGCGGTTGAAGGAGAGCTCCCTTTGAGGGTATTCTATCAATGAGCCCATTTTCCCACTGCCCAGGGAGGCCCTTCCCTGTCCCTGCCCCTTCATTTCTGAAATAAAAGCCATGAATTGTTCAGTCAGCTTCATTAGACGGCTAGTGTCAAGTGCTGTTATAATCTCTGCTGTGATTTGATGATATCCCATCACTTTGTTATTTTTTAGCTCCTAATTGCTCCATATGCTTTTGACATCTCTATTGGGTTGATGTTAATGTCAAGTTGTCCTGATTCAGGTACTGCATTGAAATCTGGTACTGAGGCAGCTGAAATATGAATTGGTTGAGGACTTTTTGAAGTGCTCTGCCTACAAACCTTTCTTTTTGACTTCTGTAGCACCAGAAGTAGTTTTATTTTTGAGAAAAGAATAAAGGCATATGAGGTTGAAATTGTTCATGATGTTAAAGTGCATCAACTTATGTTCAAATTGGAAAGGGAAAGGTGTGAAAAGTACACAGTAATCCTTAATACTGTGTGAATTTTTGGACTAATTAAGATAAATATTCTTTATAGAGAAAATCATGCTAATGGCCAGAAAAACAGAAGTGTGCACACACACACAAATGCACAAAGACACATACAACCTGAAAATAACAGAGATTCAAAGAAGAATATAAAGGCCAGCCATAAACACACTCCCATTTGCGTGCTTTTTGTTGTACAACTTTAGAGACTTTTCTGTGTGTACAGATATCTACTTATTTTTTATTTAAAAAATATAATAAGACCATGGATACTTGATTTGCAACTTGTTTATCTATATAATATGCATGGACTCTTTTCCATGTCAGCAAACATAGATTTTGCTGATTTTTATGGCTTTTTTATATTCCATTCTTGACAATCTATTTAATAATTCCCTATTTAGGAACATTTCTGTTGTTTGAAAATCTTTTCTTAATGGCATCATGTGTCTGAAAACTCACTACCTAAACCAGCCACTCTGATAATCATTTCTCTAGTTCTGTTTTGAAAAACTCCAGGCTGTTGCCTCCAAAATGAATCATATGACAAATCCTTTGACATGCAAATTTGGGAAACATTAATCACAAACTAAGTCAGTCTTAATTACTCAGGGGATTCTCGGGGGAGCCAGTGAGAGACAGATCTTCCATTGGCTGCTTCACTCCCCAGATGGTCCCAGTGGCCAGAGTTGAGCCATACTGTAGCCAGGAGCCCAGAACTTCATCAGGGTTACCCATCTGGGTGCAGGAGCCCAAACATTTTGGCCATCTTCCGCTGCTATTCTCAGGCCATTAGCAGGGAACTGGATCAGAAGTGGAGCAGGAGCAACTGGGACATGCAGGTAGAGACTTTACCTGATTCGCCAAAATGCCGGCCCCAGATATGATAATCCCCATGCGTCAAGAGAGGCATAGGCATTGATCATTTCCCAAACTCACTCCCTCACAAAGCATTTCAAAGAGTGTGGGGAGCAGCTCGGACTAGACTGGGTTACTGGAATTAAGACTTATTCTATGCATCTGCTCTCCCACAATAAGGCGCTGGGAGAGGAGAAAACAGCTTCTACCCAGCTGCCTCCAGTTCAGCCAATAAACAGCAGGACCTGCTCCTGATTGGAGGAGAGCAGCGTACTCGGCGTGTGGGCAGCCGAGTTGGGATTGGTGGAAGAGGACTATAAAGGAGGAGAGAGACGGCATGCACCAGGAACATCTAAGGGGAACATCTAAGGGAACACCTGTGCAGCCCCCGAGAGAGCCGGCCGGCGGTGTGCCGCTCCCCTGCGGAAGTGGGGAATGTGGCCAGGGGGAACCGCCCTTCCACGGAGGTGGAAGGGACAGTAGCCAACCCGGGAAGAACCAGTAGCAAACCCGGGGAGGGCCGAGCAGACGAAAGAACAGCGCAGGGTTCAGTGTCGCTCCTCCACGAAAACGGGGAGCGACAAAAGAGCAAGTGTTCCCTAGAAAGTAACGTAAGAGGGGCCGGCTCTGTGGCACAGCAGGTTAATGCCTTGGCCTGAACCGCCAACATCCCATATGGGTGCTGGTTTGAGCCCTGGATGCTCCACTTCTGATCCAGCTCTCTGCTATGGCCTGGGAAAGCAGTAGAAGATGGCCCAAGTGCTTGGGCCCCTGCACCTGCTTGGGAGACCTGGAGGAAGCTCCTGGCTCCTGGCTTTGGATCGGCACAGCTCCGGCCGTTACAACCAAATGGGGAGTGAACCATCCAATGGAAGACCTCTCTCTGCTTCTCCTCCTCTGTGTAACTCTATCAAATAAATAAATAAATCTTTAAAAGAAAAGAAAGTAATGCAAGAAATGGTGTTCTGATCCCGTGCAAGCCCTGTCCTGTATTCATTTCTCTTTGGATGTCCTAAGTTCAAACCTTTTCCCAGTAAGTTTATTAGTTTCTGGATTGTCAATTAATGAAAAAAAAAATCACTTTTGTTAAGGTGACATTTATTGGATATCCACTATGTGTCAGATATTGAAGGAAGTCAAGGATAAAAATATCCATAAGAATCAAGTGCTTAAGGCTGGCACCATGGCATAGTGGGCTAATGTCGCTCCCCCTCTTCGCAGAGGAACGACACTAGACCCTGAGCTGTTCTTTCATCTGCTCGGCCCTCCCCGGGTTTGCTGCTGGTTCTTCCCTGGTTGGCTACCGTCCCTTCCACCTCCGTGGAAGGGTGGTTCCCCCTGCCACTTTCCCCACTTCCGCGGGGGAGCGGCACACCACCGGCCGGCTCTCTCGGGGGCTGCACAGGTGTTCCTTCAGATAGATGTTCCTGGTGCATGTTGTCTCTCTCCTCCTTTATAGTCCTCTTCCACCAATCCCAACTCTGCTACCCACACGCTGAGTACACTGCTCTCCTCCAATCAGGAGCAGGTCCTGCTGTTTATTGGTTGAACTGGAGGCAGCTGTGTAGAAGCTGTTTCCTCCTCTCCCAGCACCATATTGTGGGAGAGCAGATGCATAGAATAAGTCTTAATTCCAGTAACTTAGTCTAGTCCGAGTTGCTCCCCACAGGCCAAGTCTTCACCTGCAGTGCCGGCATCCCATATGAGCACCGGTTCTAGACCCGGCTGCTCCTCCTTCAATCCAGCTCTCTGCTGTGGCCTGAGAAAGCAGTAGAAGATGGCCCAAGGGCTTGGGCCTGTGTACCCACATCCGAGACCCGGAAGAAGATCCTGACTCTAGATCAGCCTGGCTCCAGCCTTTGTGGCC
Organism: Oryctolagus cuniculus; assembly: GCF_964237555.1. NCBI lineage: Eukaryota > Metazoa > Chordata > Mammalia > Lagomorpha > Leporidae > Oryctolagus > Oryctolagus cuniculus. The sequence continues at coordinate 11,877,322 of NC_091436.1, read as the reverse complement.
ATTTGAGGAGTGAACCAGAAGATAGAAGACCTTTCTCTTTGTCTCTCCCTCTCTCTGTCTGTAACTTGACTTCTCAAATAAATAAATGAAATCTTAAAAAAAGAAAGAATCAAGTGCACAGGCTATGGGAGCTCATGGTCATGATCAATGACTATTTAGTAGTTGCTGTGGACTTTTGGTGTTTTGCTGTCCCGTGTCTCCCCATCAGAGAGTCTTAGTCTCTTAGAAAACAGGGGCCCAATTAGAGCCAACCAGATGCCACCTAACGCTGGTATCGTTTCTGGGAAAGAAATATTCTTTCCCCTGTATTTCAACCTTGGGAAAGCAGGTTACAGGCTGCAGATAACGATTTTTGTCACAACTCAAAGTCTAAGAATTGAATCAAATGGAGGCAGCAGAATCTGAAGATGGAGAATAGGTCCTGCTGAGCCAATCCACCTGCTCCTGGTCCTCTTGGAATTCAGTTACATGGGCCTATTTGGGTTGGGTTTCCTGGGACTTGCATCCAAAGGACCTCACTCATATGACTCTAACATGTTTCTCTCCTTATTGAAAATCATTCAGAGTATGTTAGGACATTTCATTGCCTGAGGAGGGATGTAATTAGGTATAAAGTCCCTTTTGATTTAGAAAAATGTAGTATGAATTCTAAAAGTTGTTTTTTAACTCAATATTTGATCACAGCATGTTTTCTTTTGATTGACCTATATTTTTCCTATAAGCAGAAACACAATGAATTATGATTATATTGAAGATTTTGTTTGGGTTTTGCTTTAGGTGATAAAGGCCCTGTTGTATGGAGGTACATAAAAAATCTTGGAAAATGGAATTAAGTGGTACATTTATTTTGGTGCAAACATTTTTGAAATCCATACGTAGTTTTTTTGTAACACACTTTTTCATGTATTATTTGATGTCCCCTTGGATATAACCATCTCAGTAAGTGACCACATAACCTAGGGAAGTTTTAACAATATTTACTTATTTTTTTTTAATTGAAAGAATTACTGTCACATGATCCTATGGCAGCCAGGTTTTGCTGAAGCCTGAAGGAGTCCACTTTGAACAATGGTTTATGCTGGAGAAGTCTCTGACTTTGAGCCTCCTCCATATTGTACAAGGGGTTCTAACAATCCTAACTTAACGGTGTTTTTGGTGTTCCCTCTTCTTATTCTTAAGGGTCCTCTAAGTAAGATCTCATCCCTCGCCCAAGAATCTGCCAGATTCCTATACCAGTAACCGATTTTACTCTTAATCGCATCCACAGCAGGAATTCTCCTCACATTCCTTGCTGAATCCTGAGTCTGGGCCTCTCCCCACAGCTCACGCTCAGCGTGTCCAGCACAGTATGCCACGTGCCCACTGACTCCAGGCTGCCCCTTTGCAGGTAGAGTGCCAAGAAGATTTGCAATAATAAAACATCGTAAGTTGTGCTACTTGTCAGCCCGGCCTGGCAAGTTTAAATTGTATTATTTGAACAGCTGTAATGTGTAACTGTACGAACTAAGTCTATGACACTGGCTTGAAATGCTACTGTCTTTCTAGATATGTCAGTTGAGTGGGCTCACACCTCCCAATGACTAACACTTCTCTCTTGGAACTTGACAGCGGAGAGCTCTGGATGCAAAGTGTCATGTCCATAAATTTCATTTAGGCTGCAAGATTTGCCTTGTATTTCAGATAAAATAAACACAATTCCTCTCACTCCGGGTCTTTTTATCCTACTCCTCCTATGAGACTCCACACCAGGCCCAACTTTCTGATCCTCTAGGTTCATAAAGCCATCTTGATTTTGTTTCCCAGAGTGGAACATGATGCTCAAAATTTTTTGTCCTGCCCATAATTTGCAGAAAATTTGGATAGGTTTCTGGTCTGAATTTGATATCTTCAGAGACTTATATAAAAGGCTATGAAAGAAAGCTATGCAGACATTCCAAAGAAGTTGGCACTAAAATAAATTTAGCATTTAATTCAACTTTCCATGAACTTTTTGAAGTTCCCTTGTGTGACTTCCTGTCCTCAGTGGCTCCATGAGATTGCAAAGCAGAATTGGCACTGATGTGATCAATGTTCTTACTGAAACAATATGCAAAGTAAAACTGGTTTTTTTTTTTTTATTTATTTTATCTTTTTGAGAAGGAAGCAAAGAGAGAGACAGCTAGAGATAAAGACAGAGACAGACAGACACTCCCCAAATGACCATGGGTAGGCTAGTAGGAACCCATAAGCCAGGAACTCAATCCAGGTCCCCCATCTGGGTGAGAGAGACTCAAATACTTGATACATCACCTGTTGCCTTCCACATGATGCATGAGACAGAAGCTGGAGTCAAGAGTGTGTGGAGAATCAAACCCAAGCCTACTGATAACAGGATGTGCGTGTCACAAGGGTCTGTCTTAACAGCCAAGCCAAATGGAAAATCTGATTCCCTGATGAGCTACCTCCTCTTGGGCAGGATTTCCCAAAGTACAGTCTATGGAATGCCAGCTTCTGGTTTGAACAAGAGCCAAAGGGAACAATAATACTTATAGGATACAGGACAAAATATAACTTTGAAAACACGCACGGCAGCATAGCAGATGGAGTGAGAATACAAAAGGAGGTACCCGGGAGCCACTTTGGAAGTTTTAATACTGTTTTTTCTTTCCTCTAGAAATCTGATAACACCTAATTCAGTCTTTGGTCTGATTGTTCTATGGAAGTTATATACGAGGACAGTGTTAGGTGTAGTATGTAGAAATTGTAGAAGCATGGTCCTCACCAACAGTGGGGAAGTAACCTTTCCAGTGATGTTGTCCCTATTTTCATTCTATTAGCATAGAACATGAGCAACTCATGACAAGAGCCTAGGGTGATTACTGACGCCATAAACAAGTGTCAATTGTTAAGTCAACAACAGGAGTCACTGTGCACCTACTCCTCATGTAGGATCTCTGTCCTTCATGTGTTGTCCAATGTGAAGTAATGCTATAACTAGTACTGAAACAGTATTTTACACTTTATGTTTTTGTGTGGGTGCAAACTGATGAAATCTTTACTTAATATATACTAAATCAATCTTCTGTATATAAAGATAATTGAAAATGAATCTTGATGTGAATGGAATGGGAGAGGGAGTGGAAGATGGGAGGGGTGAGGGTAGGAGGGAAGTTATCGGGGGGGGAGCCATTGTAATTCATAAACTGTACTTTGGAAATTTATATTTACTAAATAAAAGTTCAAAAAAAAATAAATAAAAAACATGAGGCCTTGCATAGGCAGTTTGAAGTTCTTTGAAAAAAAAAAGACTATAAGTAAATTCTATAATTATAATTACTATGGTTATTTAAAGCAGCTACTAAGGTAATATTGTATATTATATCATTACCAACTAATTCTGCAATTTGTCCATCTGCAGTTTCTGAGACAATATTCGCTGAAATTAACAGGCTGACAGAAGCTAGAGCTAATACACAGAACGATACAATCACTGATTAGCAGAACTAATACAATAACTGGCAAATCAAAATTAATACTGATCAATCAATATATAAGAAACTGAAATTAAAATTAGTAAAATACTTACTTGGACTGTTTTATATAAATTGGGTAAATGTGTTTGGAATTCATCAATATCCTGTTTTTTCATGCAAATCGTGAGCTTATTTTTGTTGTTTGTGCTTAGGCCACTGCAAAGTGGAAGCAGCCAGGTGGACCATGAAGCACACCCTGCGTGTACGCATGAGCGAGCAATTAGTGGAAGCTGTCTCCTCATTTCAGGAGAGAGACTTCACGTGCGTGTCAGGCTTCAAGAGGCATTCACCTTGAAGGCTGCAGGAGGCTGGTATCGGAATTCTGCCGGAGTCAGTCCAGGTACATGCTTGATTGGCTTGAATTCAGTGAGCTGCTCAGTCATTTAGTTTGCCTGACCCTGGACAGGTGATGTGTTGGGAGGTGTGGGTCACGGTTGTGTTTGCAAAAGTGAATAACAATGCACAAAAGCTTTCCTGGAAGTTTGATTTTATACCTTCTGTTAACAGAACTCTTACCCTGAATTTTACGATTTCCTCCCTCTGAGCTTTGGATGACAAGACACATTCCTGTGCAAAGTCTTCTAACTTCAGCTTAGGTCATGAGAAAACGTGAGTTTCAGTAGAAGGAGAATGGGTTCTTTCTCCTTGGCTTACCTGTAGAGGGGTCTCTATATCCTCTCTCTGACAAGCCTCCAACCTTGGGCTCTACCCTGAGGCCTTGTATTCCAATTTTAGCAAGAATTCTGATGAGTCAGTTTCCTGGAACCCCTCATCATAGCACCTTTGATATCTTATCACTCCAGCCTGCCTTCAGCAAAAATCCTGTTATGTCAGTTTAGCAGCTGCCCTGCTGTCTAGTGATTTTCCATCACACACCTCCCAGCCGGTGCTTAGCCTATGAATTCCTACTTTCCCTTCTTGTACTTGGGAGTTGAGTCCCAGCTCTCTCTCCTTCTGCAACCTCTACCCTCCTTGGCTAAAATCTTCCCTACCATCCTTAACAAATAGCGCTAACAGTTTTTCCTTTAACAATAACAAGACACAGTCCCATGGGGAGGCTGGCAGCCTCTGATTAGTTTCTAAGAAAATCTGTGTTTTAGTAGAAACAACGGCGGGGGGGTGGGGTGGGTGGGGTTTGTGGTTATCAGAACTGAACAAACAAACATGTCCCTTGGGTAAGTCCTTTAACTTGAACTTCAAGTTTCTTATGGTTAAATTTGGGCCAATAGTAATATCCTTCCAGATTTGTAAGGATTAAATTAAGTCCTATATATAAAATTTCTTTGTAAACCTAGAAGTAAGTCCTAAGTTTTGTTAGTGTTAAAGCATTTGAACTTGCTTGTCACTCACAGGGATTTGTATATTGCATATTTCAAAAAAAAAAAAATAAGTGCTTAAAAGTCTATTGATAAAATACTAAAATTGTATTTTAGTGCAATATTCAAAATTTTCAATAACTGAACACATTATTGAATTACATGTTACAGAAGCAGGGGCAAGGTTCAGCATTTTGGTGAAGTATGAGATGCAGGGCCAGTATTCCTTTTTGTATCGTAATAGCAAAGTAGTTGCAAAGCCCAGGAGGGACAAAGGTGAGGTGCTTTCTTACTATGAACACGTCTTTTTGAAAATTTCTGTAGTTTTATGAAAGTACAATTATTTGAAACTTTGCCAGAGTTGAAAATAATCTTATTTATAGACCACTCCTCTGATGTTAAGCCTTTATTCCTTTTTCCTCCCCCTGCAAAAGAAGATATTTAGTGGTTTTTAAGAGGTTCCCTGCTTGAAATCTTCTGTACAATACTTGCTTAATGAGCTGATTAACAACTGTTACTGAGAATTAATGAATCAAATCACAGTGGTAATCACCATACTGCAAATCACTGTATTGTGTTAGGTTACAATGGAGCCATACATTTCACTGTGATGCCTCTTTCGGATAATAAAGGTGTCTGAACAGATTGTATCCCAGTTCTCATTGAAGAAACCCCAATCATGTGTTGGATATAGGGAAGCCTTTTGGAATTCCCTAAACAGTAAGCAACAAAAGATTCGATTAGTAGAATATTAGTCCATTAAACACACAGAGCATTTTGGTTTTAAATTATCTGGCATGCTTTTGAAGTCTATATTAGTTTTATGAATTTATCATAATCTAAACACATAGAAATGCTGCCCTGTGATTAGGCATCTGCCTTAGCATGATTTGCAACAGAATGGCAGATAAAATGTTAATGGCTACTGCAAGAGAATTTTCATTTTGACAGTTTTCTGCATTGTTAGATAGCTTTCAGTTCAGAATATTTAATAAAATTAATTTGAGCATCTAAAATAGTTCTTGAAATCTGACTTTCTAGTTTTTAACTCTGAGAATGCTCTACTAGTGATGAGTTATTTCAATAAAGCTGTTATAAAATAATGAGTAGATGACTATGATTTTATTTTATAAGCAGCAAATAATGTGTTGTCATGTCCTCATATTGAAATTACAGGTATGCCTAAGTGATTTATGTAATTGAGGAACTATTTAGTTAAGAAGCCAAAATTTCCCTTTTGAAATATAACCTCCTGGCTAAAGCATTTAAGAAAGTAATTCAAAATTAGTTACAACTATCAAACGGGGGAATGGTTGATTGCATCAGAACATATTTCCTTACTGTACTCCAACCAGGTATGTAGGTTAAATAGAGTGAGATAGGAAAGGAAAGGAAAGGAAAGGAAAGGAAAGGAAAGGAAAGGAAAGGAAAGGAAAGGAAAGGAAAGGAATAGGATAATGGAAGTGTATCAAAGTCAGAGTATCTTAAACAAAGTCAACATCTATAAGTTATTCTAATAAAAATAAGAGCATATTAAAAGAGAATTGCAGTCTGGATCCCAACCTGCATTTATTGAGGAAGACTTATGTAGAAAACATTTTCCAATTGAAGGGCAGTTCATTTCAGTTGGCTAAAAGACTCATCAACACAAGTTTTTAAACAAATATAAATCTTACAGATAGAGACATTCTTCAAAAAAATTTTTTTCCTTTATTATCATTCAATTTAACTAAACTAGGCAGTAATTTCTAAACCCAATGTGGAAATCCCTTCCAAGGAAAATAGAGTAAAGAAGGTAGAGACTCAAGTTCTGCATCCCTGAGAGGCAGAGTTACAGACAGAGAGCAGGAGACAGAGATCTTCTGTCCACTGATTCACTCTCCAGACGGCCGCAATGGCTGGAGCTGGGCCAATCCGAAGCCAGGATCCAGGAGCTGCTTCTGGGTCTCCCACATGGGTGCAGGGACCCAAACAATTGGGCCATCTTCCACTGCTTTCCCAGGCCATAAGCAGAGAGCTGGATTGGAAGAGGAACAGCCGGGACACCAACCATTACCCATTTGGGATAACAGCACCCCAGGTGGGGGCTTAGCCCGCTATGCCACAGCACTGGCCCCCAGGTCTACCATATATAGCTGTATGTATCAGGGCAAGGTACCGAATTTCTCTGTGCCTCTTTGGGGTAGAATGACTTTCTTCTTCAACTGACTTTACATAGGTAAAATGAGCCAGTACAGGCCCACTGCTTGAACGCACCCAATATCAAATAAGTATTCCGTGAGTGTTAATTAGAATGAAAGGAATGGGAAGCTACTGTGTGGCGATAATAGGTCTATGTTATTTCTATTACTCTTAAGAACCCCATAAGGTACAAAGTGCCCTATTCAACAAGTGTAGAAACTCAGTTTCAGAAAGAGCCGTTTGTAGCTGCTCACTGGGAAGGTTCCAAGAGTCAGATCAGGAGGCAAATCCTTTTTGCTTTCCTCTAATGGTTATCAATCCTGGGTATATTAATAGAGACATCTGGAAAGCTCTTAAAGTGATTGATGTGGACTTCTGATTTCAGCTCCAACATGTCAAGTGTCTGGACATAATTATCTCAATCCTTACACCAAGAAAAACTCAATAGGGGCCGGCATTGTAGTATAGTGGGTTAAGCTGTCCCTTGGGATGCCCTGTGTCCCATATGTTAACTGCCAGTTCAAGTCCTGGCTACTCTGTGCTTCTGATCCAGCTTTCTGCTAAGGTACTGCAGAAAGTAGAAGCTGATGGCCCAAGTACTTCGGTTTTTCCACTCATGTGCGAACCCCAGATGGAATCCTGAGGTTCTGACTTCATCCTGGCTCTGTCCTGACTGTTGCAGGCATTTGGGGGGTAACCAGCAGATGGAAGCCCCTCTCCCCGCAACCCCGTCACTCTTCTTTTAAATAAACAAATATTAAAAAAAAGTTCAGTTCACCAAAAATCCATGACTGAATTGGACCATCAGAGTACTGCAGTCTTATGGCAGTCACCCTGTAATCTAGAGAGAGAAATAAACCTAGAGAGTAACAGCTGAGACCTGCCTACGTCGAGCCGATGCAGCGGGGGCCACAGAGTGGTCACAGTCATTGTGATGATTTGCTAGAGGCTGGGTTTAGACTGGTGTGAGAGTAAGACATTCCGGGAGGCAGAAGTACTGATGTGGAGGGTGGGGACGCTTTCCTAGATTTTACCTCCAAGAAGAACTTCGCCAGGTCCTCATGGGGAGAGCAGGGAAAGTTTCCCTCGAAGGTAATCCTGTGAAATGCATTCGGTGCATCCTTCATTACAAAGACCTACTTCTGGGGGACTTTCATTAGAGCTTTATTGTACTTGGAGGAAGGACTTATTGCACTCCAGCCCCTTCCGACTTTCCTGTATCTTTTAGGAGGACTACATTTGACAATAGTTTCATTTTCAAAAATGTATTTATTTTCTTTACTTGAAAGGTAAAGAGATAGAAATTTCCCATCTGCTGATTCACTCCCCAAATGCCTTCAACAGCTGGTGTTGGGCCAGACTGAAGCCAGGAGCTAGGAATTCAGTCTTGGCCTACCACATGGGTGGCAGGAACCCAAGTACTGGAGTCATCATTTGCCATCTCCTAGGGTGCATATTACAAGGAAGCTGTAATTGCAAGAGGAAGCAGGGCCCAAACCCAGGCCCTCTGATAGGAGATGCAGGCTTACCAAGTAACGTCTTCACAGAATCAAATGCTTATTCATAGCCTTCCTGTCTTATCTAAAGTGAGGGAAAATAAAACACTTGTGGAGATCACAACCAAAGGAAATAAGACCACTAAAAGTTTAAGATATATCTAGAAGATCATGGAATACACTCCTTTCCCCACAACACCTGTCGGACTTCAGTATTCCAGCCATGGGTTATAGCTGAAAGAGCTGCAAGGAATAAAGTCTTTGAAGAGGAGTGTTTAAAGTAGGCCAAAGTCCTCAGGAAGATCAAATAACAACACTAATTTGGCACCTGTAGCTACAGCAAACACTTAACACAGCCTAAATCCTAGCCGGTTAACACAACCTCTCACATTAAAGGCCTGTTTACCTCAGTTCCTATTACTCAACATAAAATGGGAATTTCAAGAATGCTAAAGATTCAGGAAACACACAATTTAAAGAAATAATCCAAGCATCAGAACAAAACTCAGATTTGACACAGATCTTACATTTATCTGATAGAGAATTTAAAATAACTATAATTAATATGGTATGAGATCTCATGGAAAAAGTAGCAGGCAAGAACATATGGATAATGTAAGCAGAGGTATAGAAACTATAAGAAATAATCGTGATGAGATGCTAGAAATAAAAAATATGGTAACAGAAATGGACAGTGTTTTTAACGAGAGCATGAGTAGGCTGGACACAGGTCTTCAGTGAGCCTGAAAATAGGTTAATATATACTTCCAAAAATGAAATTCAAAGAAGTGACTCGAAAAATAGGAATAGATATGCAAGCAACTTACAAGGTCTGTAAGATGTGTAATTGGGACATCAGTAGTAAAAAAAAAAGAGAAAAGGAGAGAAGGTATTCATGATGGGGCCTTCAAAAAGTCTGGTGAAATGCATTGATGAAAAAAAAATTCATGTATTCATGATTCTCAAAAATTGTACCAAAAATAAATTTCTTTTAACGGTCTTTCCCCAGAAACATTTTGAAGCATCTTTGTAAAGTAATAATGGCCAAAAATCATCTAAAGTTAATGAATGCAGATACAAGAAGTTACAAAAGCACCAAATGGGTTATTTATATCTGCCCCCCAAAAAAGTTATAAACTTACACACACAAAAACCCCAAACCTGAAACCAAGTGTATCTTTGTCAATGTGCAAAAAGAAGGGCAAAGACAAAGACAGAATCCTGAAAAAAAATCACAGGGCAAAAGCCTCACCTGTAGAGGAACAGGGACAAGGATTACAGCATATTTTTCATCAGAAACTATGCGAGAAAGAAAGGAGTAGATTTAAATACAGTATTGAAAAAAACACTCTGAAAGTCCATACAAAATGAAAGTATCCTTTAAATGTGAATACGAAATAGACTTTCCTAGACAAACACAAAATGAGAGTATTTATTCCTGGCAGTTTTTTTTTTTTTTTTTTTTTAGCAAAAAATGTTAAAATAAGTTCTTCAAAGAGAAGGAAAATGATAAAGGTCAGAAACTCAGACCAATAGAAGAAAGGAAAAATGTTACAGAGGGACTCTATGAACATAAAAAAAAATCTTTTTTTCCTTTAATCTTAGTTGATGTAGAAGGTAACTATTTGTTTAAAGTAGAAATAGGAACAATATATTCAGTGGTTATAACACACGGGTAAGTGAGATGAATGATCCAAAAGATGGGGGGGGTTGGAAATCTCTGCCTTGCATGTGAAGCAGTGCAGTAGTCCCCCGGTATCTACAGAGCGTACATCCTGAGACCCCCAGTGGATCTGAATATATAGTACTGACCCTGTACAGACTGTTTTTTCTACACACATTGGCAACTTTAATGTGTTTCCCTCTTTACCAAGCATTTTTCATGCACTGTGGCTGTAACTTTTGCAGTTTGAGATACAATAGAAAAAACTAACTCAATGAATTAAAAACAGGACTTCCAAAAGGAAAGATGAACACAGAAAAGTGATCATCATGAGATCCAATCAGGGGATACACAAAAGAAATGAATTAACACGTGTGAAAATGTCTCACTGGATAATTTGCATGTAAGAACCTTTAAAATGCTCATTGAGCAAAGAACTAGATGAGCATTCCCTTCCACTTGTTATTTTGGAAGAGATCTAGAGCTCATCACACCCCCATCTGAGCTCACTACTCATCCCCTTACCCACGTCTGCTGTGCCACTCTATGGTTTTCCCAAAAGTGGTATACACAAATCAGATGATTGATAGGTCACATCTTTATGTGGTGTTGGCCTGGAATTATCATCTCTGGCAATACCCATAAGCTGATGGGTAGTTCTCAGGATTACAAGGTTGTGATTCTGTATGTCCCAGAGAAGGATCTGGGACTGCACATTTTGCAAAATGATTCAAATAATTTCTGTGATCAGGAAACTTTGGGAAAATGTTGTGTCCTTAACAGAGTTCAGCAGTAGGACAGAATAGAATACACTTTCTTTCTAAATGGTAACGAGGTACAGATGGGCTTCTCAGATCCCCTTCCTACAACCTGTGGCCTTTCTGTTGCCACAGTCAGGGGTCATGGCATTGGTTATTTTTAGTAGGCACATCGTTGGCCTGCTGTCTCCAAATTCCTATCCTGAACACACCTGCTGACATGTCTGCAGTAATTCATGTTGGACCCTAGCACTGTCTGATTTGCTTCAGATAATGTCAGATACCAAATTGCCTCAAACTCTCCAGGCTTTCTCTATTCTAGAGCCTCCATAGGCACATGGGCTTGTGGGTTGAAAGTTTAGCCCTAGCTCCTCTTAGCCTCTCTCCTCTGACAATCACCAAGTGGCTTTTAGGATGGGACCCAAAGTTGATCCCATGTAGCTTGAAACACAGTGCAGTATTGGTCTATTCTTTTTCATTGCACATTTATATTTCAGTTCTACCACTTGGCTTTGATAGACTCACCTGTAGGCTTAACTCTCATTATTTATAATGGAAATTTTCATTCAGATTCCAACAGATTTCCAAAAATAGCATTTGTAATAGAGGGAACTAGGAACTCTGTCTACCCATCAACCCCAGACTATTCAGAGAAGAATGTGCAGCATGCAATGACCGTGAAAACACACAAGTGACAAGCGCTGTGCTGCTGGGAGTCCAGCTAGGGGAGCCCTGTAGCTGGGAAATGAAACAGGAAACAGAATCCTTCAAGGACACTTGGGGGCAGCCTGCGGAAGTGCAGCGCAGCTGTCATTAACTGGGTGGCAACAAAAGCTGCTGGGTGGTGCTGGGGTCCAGGATCCAGCCATAGGGTGGCTTGGTTCCCACAAAAACATCATGCTGATCAGGCGACAAGAAGGAGGAAGCTGCAGTGGCCGGGAGTAGTGACCAGCCCTTAACTGAGCCGCGCACAATGCCCGCATCAGCGCGAGGGCGTGAGGTCACAGGCAATCATTTCAGAAACTGTTCTTTCCAGAGGAGGAAATAACAGCAACCCCTCACTGGCTTCTCTGTGTAAGAGAGGACTTTATGCACTATGATTTTGAAAAATAAAAAAAAAATAGTAAAAAGGATAATTTAGGAACCACTGCCCCTTTTGTAGCTATGCAAGGTATAAATTATAGTGTTACAAAATGTAGCCGTTTTAGCTCCCAGTGGGTCTTGTTCTTTGTGTGTATATTTATCCAATTGTCTGATTCGCTTAAGTTTGTAACTACAGGGTCTTGCTCTGGGTTTTAGAAATGAATAGCTCTAAAAAGTCAAAGCAACAATCAATTCTTTAAAACCCAGATTTTTCCCTGCTTGGAGTCATATAAGGATAGCTACGTGATTATCCAAAACAGCACTGACCCAGAGACAAAAGATCTCAGAGACTCCCTATAGCCACGGGAATTGTGATTTTTCTCTCTGCTTTGAATGGGGCTCTGTGAGTCAGTGAGGATCTGTTCCGTGTGATATTGATCTCCTGGGCCTTATTCAAAAGTGCGATGACTGGGGTCTATTTCAGATGATAAGTAGATAAGGATTATGAATTCTCCTGGAGAATAAATAAAAATAGCTCCTCTGACCCTTTATTCATTTCTCTTACAATAAGGGGAAGTTAACCTACTTTATATAAAGCCGTCTTCTTCTCTGTGTAGACATTATGATAGTTTACAAACCTCACAATTGGCTTTTTATTGGATTTTAATAATTTTTTAAGCTGCTGAAAGAATCACAGATCTTTTCCTTTTTCTCTTACTATCTGCCTCAGCAATCAATCTGTGCTTAGAGTCATGACTGCAGACTTCTTAAAGAGGAGGTCATGCCGCTCTGTTCCTAGGAGCCAACTTGATATCGATAAAAAAGCCCCTAAAATTCCTTGGCACCTGCTGCCTCCTACTTTTCCCCCAGTGAATTACAGGCCACAAACACAACTTCAAACGCGCTTACATGCTGCATATAAAGAATGCTTGAATCCGAGCCAGTGGTGTGGATCTGATTGCCCCTTGGCCTCTCAGGGTAGCCAGAGAGCCGGGTTCCTGGCTTGCTCCTGGCTGCATGCACTGGTTGAGCATCCGCTCTGGACCAGGCACGTCACAGCGTCCTGGAACTGCCTGAGGACGAGCAGACAGATCACAGGTAATCTGCTGGTGGCCAGCAGGCAACTTTGATTTCATTTCTCATATGCTTTGATAAGGGGAGGTCAGAACGTTCTAGAAGTGCAAAGACACGGCACCGCTATGTCCCAGGCGAGAAAGTTCTCTAGAACCTGATGTGTTATGGGAGCTGGAATGCCAACCCCATCCCTCTGATTTCCAGTTTGAAGTTACCTACCCCACCTTTCTGATGGGTCTTTTGTTAGATCACAAGCAGGCTAGAAAGGATTACCATGGGACCCCTGTAGCACCAGTTCCCAGTCAGTCTGAAGCACCCTCAATGATACAACAACCCCCACTCCCGCTACCCCACCCACCTTAGGTGCCCTATGGGGATAGGTTGACCTTCAAGCTTTCTCAACCAATGAGGATCAGTGGGAAGGAACCTTTTCATGGGAGGGTTAGAAGGAACTGGATGCCTGAGAATTGTGGCTGCTTACCACTCATGGTGGTGTGTGTGTTTGTGTGTGTGTATAAGAAAGAGAGAGAGAGAGGGAGAGAGAGAGAGAGAGAGAGAGAGAGAGAGAGAGAGAAACATCTCACTTTCTGCTTCCTTCAAGTTTCCTAACATTTAAAGAATCTTCTTGAAAGAACCTTTCGCACAGGTTGAACTTCACGGGTGTGCAGGCTCCTCCATCACTCAGGGCCCTGCTCAGAAGGGTTGGGCCATTGGTTTAATGCTCTGTGGCCTCCAGCCTGAAACTCTTTACATTTTAACAGAGGTCACATTTTACTCATTTCGTGCTGAGCCCCCAAATCATGCAACTAGTTCTTCTTGTTTCTTTTTCTGTTCTTTCTAAAAGAAGATTTATTTGCTTGTTTATTTGAAAGGTAGGGTTACAGAAAGAGATGGAGAGACAGAGAGAGAAGAGATCTTCCATCTACTGGTTCACTCCCCAAATGGCTACAGTGGTGGGGACTGGGCCAGCTCAAAGCCAGGAGGGAGCCTCATCTGGATCTCCTATGTGAATGGCGGGGGCCCAAGTACGAGGGCCTCGTATGCTGCTTTCAGGTGCATTAGCAGAGAGCTGGATGAGAAGTGGTGTATCCTAGGCTGGAACTGGTGCCTGTATGGGATGCAGGTGTCGCAGGCAACAGTTTAACTCCCTGAGCCACACCTCTAGCCCCTATTTGTTTTCTTTAAGAGAGCGAGATAATGAGGAATGTTTCAGAGCGTGGGATTTTAGGTAAGGGGCAGACAGGAAGAAGGAACTCAGAAAAAGTTGAAAGTTGCACCAAAAGGCATATTTACTTTTATTTACTTCAACAGAGTCTAGAGAATGTTGCTTTCAATGCAAAAGTGTTAGAGAAAAATGAGCAGAAACTGCATATGACTCCTCCTAATGATTATCTGACTTGTTTTGTAATATGCATTGTACTTTTATAACTGTACAACATTTCATATGCTAATTAGATTATCAATTAGTAAAGACTATATTTCCTTATGGTCACACAAGGTTTTGTATATCATGAGTGCATATTACAGATTGAGAAGTTTCCTTTTAGAGATGAAAATGCTTTTGCAGAAAGAGGAGACACATGAGGGATGGGAATGATGGTAGCAGGGGAGAGGAGGGAGGAGAGAAGAGAGTGAGATGGAGATGAAGCAGGAAAGAAGGCGGTCAGAGGTCAGAGATGGGTTCTCGGTGGAGGAAACGTTTGAGCAGAGACCGGCCTCCTGTGAGAAAGCGAGTTCTCTGAACCTGAGAGTAGAACTGCGAGAAGCCAGCATGTCTGCACCCAAGAAACAGGTGAGAGAAGATGATGGGGAAGGAAGTGAGGTGTCATGAGAGACCTGTTGGGTTCTGGCTTAATTCCAATGTTAGTGTTGAGACATGAGGTTGTAGATATATATTCTTGAATTTTCAGAATTTTCAGCTCTAGTAAACAGTGCCCTCTCTGTCAACACAGCAGGCCCTATTCACTGTAGCCAGTAAAAAAAAAAAAAAAAGTGTGTATAGATGTTATTATATTAAGGATCTTGAAATGGAGAGATCATCCTAAATTATGACCTAGTTATGCTAATTGCCATCACAAGTGTCTCTGTAGAGGGAAAGTTTTCATTCACAGGAGAGGCGGGGCGGAGACTGGAGCGATGGGACCACAAGCCAAGGCGCGCATGCGCTAGAAGCTGGTGCCCCTGCAGAGAAGGCTGCCCCGCCAACAGCTCGGACGTGGCCCACGGGTGTGATCTTGGGCTTCCGGCCTCCAGGAACAGAGGATCAGCGTCTGTCATTTTCAGCCACCATGTGTGCCAATTTGTTTTAACAGCAAACAGAATTACTACTTTAGCATATGGACAGTGTTTATGGGCATGTCGTAGACACCGAGGGGATGAGTGTTGATGGAGAAGAGAAGACATCAAGGGGCTGGCCTGTGGCATAGTAGGTTAAGCCTCTGCCTGCCAGTTAAGTCCCAGCTGCTCCACTTCCAATCCAGCTCCCAGCTTATGGCCTGGAAAAGCAGTGAAAGATGGCCCAGGTGCTTGGCCCCTGCACTCATGTGGGAGACCCAGAAGAAGCTCCTGGATCCTCGCTTTGGATTGGCCCAGCTCCAGCCATTGTGGACATTTGGGGAGTGAACCAGTAGATGGAAGACATGTCTCTCTCACTCTCTCTCTCTCTCTCTCTCTCTCTCCCACACACGCACACACTCTCCCTGTAACACTGCCTCCCAAATAAATAAATATTTTACAAAGAGAGAAAAGATGCAAGAAGTGAGCTCTGGAGGTCTCTAACACTCAGCAATAGAAGAGGAAGAACTGAGCTGAATCAACCAATGTCTTCTGTGTGTGAGACACCACATATGTGAAATGAAAAAATGGTCAAAGAAAATGAATTGCTCAAACAGAAGTGATCATAAAATCTTAACCTTCTGGGAATTTTCAGAGTTCCTAAGAAGTATACAGACTTTTCATAAAATGGAATGGTAACAATATCAGCTTTTTGATGTTACAACAAAATACCTAAAACAAGCTCCTTGTGAAGGAAGGCAGTCTATTGGCTCACAATTTTAGGTGTCCATAGTTCAAGATTGGGTAGGCCCTATTGGTTTGGTCAGCTGTGTCTGGTAAGGACAGAGGATGGCTGTGGTGGAGTGTGCGTGCAGGGACAATCACACAATGAGCCAGGAAGCAGAGAGAATGGCTGGGCCCACCTCAGGCTTTTCTAACCAACCCCTCACAAGAAGCACATCCTGGGGGCAGGAGGGCCAACCCTGCACGGCGTGAGGAGCTTCCACAAGGTGAGGTCTGGATGCCATAGCTGGACTAACTTCTACTCTCTTGTTGCCATCCCCCTCTGACTTTGGGAGTTAACTGCCTGCATGAGTTCAGGAGTCATATCCTATTCAAGACCTACCAGTGTCATTCAACAAACCTCATGGGTAACCTATAAGATGGGCCGTTCTTGCAAATCTGTGTGATGTTAATATGGTGGTTCTTCTGCTTGTTTTTGTAAAGTGTGTGTGTGTGTGTGCATAAATATATTGAATACAAAGGCAATCCAGTTTGTAACAAAGCATAATTGAAATGTGACATTTACTTTTAACAATTAATGAGAACATAGAGGATGTGTTTTTAAGATAGTGGGTTTAAGTCATAACCTGATTTGGAAGTACCTTGATGTCGCAGATAGGCTAGCCCTGTATGTGTCACTGTTTGATTTATGATTGAGCATGCAGTAATCTCCGACAAATTCAATTTTCACTGCAAAATATGGGTCTATTGCCTGAGTCAGTGGAGACTTTCTTAAACTTGAATGATGCATCATCATTTTCATTAATTTGAGTTAATATTTTCTTTGGGCAAAGCAAAGTTAAATGATGAAATATGCAGTCCTTAAATGAAGAATGTTCTCAGGAATAAAAATATCATTAATAAAAATTGAATGAGTAGAAAGCTGCTAAATAAAATTCAAATTACTTCAGCTGAGATGAGAAGGAATGGAGTGTCAGGGCATTGGGTGTGTCCACATGAGAGAAATTAAATGTCTTCTTTAAGGTAATCTATAACTTATGAAGCAGGGAACGCAAGTCGATTCATCGCATCAAAATAATCAGAACAGAGATACTTTGGGGGATGTCCTGATGGATCCTTGTAACGATGACAAATTATTATTTTTTCTTCTGCTTCTTTCCCTTTATTCCAACTCTTTCTATTTCTTGTTTCCAAAAGATCAATGTTAGCATGGACAAATGAGGCAACTCGATAACATCCACCCCAATAGACAGGACAGATTGAGCCAATTCAAAAGTGGGTGAACAGCAGCTGTGGTCTTGCCTGTGAAATTAGTTCAGAGGTGGCTCCTGCACAGAGAAGCAGGAGAGCTCTTTCATTTACAGTTTTCCGTAGGTGTTAAAAATGTAGACGGAGGTAAAGAAAGGCCTGTTTGCTGAGAGTTTAGCCTCTAAGCCAATGTGAGTGAAGGTGCGAGAGAGGAAGAGGAAAAGAAAAGAAGACAGAAGATACTATTCAGTGCCTTTTAAAGACTTTTAAGCCAGACAGCCAGAAGCACATTAGCCTTTTATTACTTCTGAATTGAGAACAGCTTCCTCTCTTTAAAGCTTTAGTTATACTGCAAGTTTTGTTTATGGTTTTAGAAGATAACATTGTCACTTGCGCAATGAACCTGAACCAAGTTGTTTGATGTGTTGAACTGTGTACCATGCACCTCTGTGGTTTTGATAATCCAGCATCATAGTATAATTACATCAATTACAATGCTTTCAGCTTGGTTTTTCAAATGCAATTCGAATATAGGACTTGCAGGAAATACTAGATCTGATCAGAAGACTTACAGATTAACTCTTTTGAAATGATATTTTTAAAACTTGAAGGAAAATTTAAGAGTATTATTTGATATTAGGCCACTTATAATTCTGTTGATGGTGTTTATATTGCAGTAAAAACTTAGTAATTTCAAAATATGCCATATTCTGGGCTGTAAATATGATTTTTATGATGTGAAATTGTTCATCAAATGTTGGAATAGAGAAATAGATTATATAAACAGGTATTACATAACATGAATCCAAGTTTGCTTAAATATACTTAGGTTTGTGATTGTATGTGTGTACTGAAAAGACAGAAGTAAAAATATAATGTTAACAGTTACTTGTGAATGTTGGAATTACATCTGGTTTTTGTCTTTTGTGTGTTTCTGATGTTTTCCCATTTTTTAACATGCAAATTGCATTTTTTAATATGAAACCTAAATTATGAATATGAAATCAAATTTTTAGATTTATTTATTTATTCTAAAGGCAGAGTTATAGAGAGGCAAAAGCAGAGAGAGAAAGGTCTTCCATCTGCTGGTTCACTCCCCAAATGGCCACAATGGCCAGAGCTGGGCCAATCTGAAGCCAGGAGTCAGGAGCTTCCTCTGGGTTTCCCATGCAAGTACAGGGGCCCAAGGACTTGGGCCATCTCCTACTGCTTTCCCAGGCCATAGCAGAGAGCTGGGTCAGAAGAGGAGCAGCTGGGACTTGAACCAATGTCTATATGGAATGCTGGCACTGCAGGCAGCAGTTTTACCCTCTAAGCCACAACGCTGGCCCAAGAAATCATTTAAAAAAGTAATTTCAAATTCAAACTATTTTAAAATGACAGACATAAGGTTGACCTAAAATGAAAATCTTCTATAAAACTGAACAGCATATATGAGGCCATTGTTTTCAGGCATAACAGCCTTGTGATGATGGAAAGAATGAAAATGTGTGAGGTGACTTCAACAGTGTTTCTTCAAGAGTCTCTTTGCAAACTCAGCATAGGCAGTTGAGCCCACATGGAGACCAGTGATCTCTCTGGATGGTGAAAGCAGAAACTGGTACTGAGGCAGGTGAGGTGGCATTTGAGGGAAGGCTCCCAGAAAGAAGGACACGTTGTAGAGGAAGAACACCACAAAACCTCATGGGATTTCTTGAATCCTTCAGCAAACACTAAGTTCAGCATATTGTACAATGGTAAGGTCTCAAAGAATGCAGCTATTTGGAGGCTGTGCACAGCAGCACAAAGATAAGAGCTGGAGAGTGCTGGGAGACGCACGTTTCAAGCAGCCAGAGTGACATTGAGATCCCCCAAATGCTGCACTTGAAGAGAAAGGCTTTGTGAGCTCCAGATGCATCGTCTCAAAGCCTGCAGTCAAATCTCCACCAGAAAAAAGAGCAATCTTTGTTTTTTTAAGATTTATTTATTTATTTCGAAGTCAGAGTTATGGGGAGGGAGGGAGGGAGGGAGAGTGGGAGGGAGGGAGGGAGGAAAAGAATCTTCCATCCACTGGTTCACTCTCCGGATCCCCAGATGGCCAGAGCTGGGCCAGGCCAAACCCAGGAGTCAGGAGCTTCGTCCAGTTCCCTCATATGGATATCAGGGGCCAACACTCGGGCCATCTTCCTGTGCTTTTTCCAGGCCATTATCAGGGAACTGGATCGGAAGTGGAACAGCTGGACAAAAGCCGGCACCCATATGGCTTAACCCACTATGCCACAACATTGACCCCAAAAGAACAACCTTTGAAGAAAGACAGTGTCATGGGTTTAATAGGACTTGGCTCCTCAAACTCAAATGTTTAAATCCCAAATCCTGTTGTCAGTTAATGGATTAATGCTAATAGTTGATTCATTAGGGTGGAGACTTCCTCTAGTTATGGCAGCAAAGAGGTGGGCCCAATGGGATGCATTTAGGTCATTAAGGACTTGCCTTTGGAAGGTAGTTCTTGAAAGAGACTTGCTTATTTAAGACAAGTTCAGTCAATCTCTCTCTGTTTCCTGGCTCACATGTGATTCTTCCTCTGCACCTGCTGTTACTGCCAGTCACCACCAGAAGCCAGACTAATACAGCCAGCTGATCTCGGACCACAAGCTGATATAAACCGTCTTCCCTCCTTTTGCTCCTTTTGGGTATTTTATTTAAAATAATGAAAAGTTGACTAAAATAGACAATATAGAAGCTCAAACACATGGTAGCAGCAAGTTTTAGCATATAATTTAAAAGTCCTAGATTTTTCAAACAAGTGATAGTGTAGAAATAAAGAAAAAGATAAACACAAGAAGTAAAAATTTGGAAATTCCACTACAGAAATAAAAACCATAGCAACTTATATTTTCACATTTCAAAATGCCATACATAAATGAAAATTGCACCAAATAGATTTAACAAAAAATGCACACCTGTGAGGAAACATTGGTTAACTTGAAAGCAAGTGTATCAACCAAGTGTAGAAAAGAGACCACAATCTCAAGCGATTTAAACAGGAAGGTAAAGACTTAAGCTATACTGAAGGCCACGAAGGGCAAAATAACTGTTAAAGGTAATCTAGGACTAAAAGCAGGTGTATAGAGGACAAACCTAGAAAGCAGGATCTTCCTGGAGACTGAAGATCAGACTTTGCTGGGGAGGACTGGGTACAGCCACTGGACTGGAGAGTTTTCTGGATTTCCCAGGCCAGGCTGGTCCACAGTCATTAAGCAATCAAGAAGCAACCTTCTGGGATGCAGGTAAACTGTAGCCATGACAAAGTTTTCAGGGCCACACTGTGGCATAGCCGATAAATCCGCCATCTGCAACGTCGGCATTCCAAATGGGCACCAGTTTGTGTCCTGGCTGCTCCACTTCTGGTCCGGCTTCCTGCGTATGGCCTGGGAAAGCAGTGGGAGATTGCCTAGGAGCTTTGGCCCCTGCATCCACATGGGAGACCCGAACGAAGCTCCTGGCTGTTGGCTTCAACCTGGCCCAGCCCCCACCACTGCGACCATCTGGGGAGTGAACCAGCTGGTGGAAGATCCCTCTCTCTGTTTCTCTCTGTAACTGTGACTTTGAAATAAATAAATATGTTTTAAAAAATTTTCGGTGTGGATCGAATGTCTGTACTTGGAGGGCTGTGAACACAACCCCTCTAGAGGAGAGATGAGCGTGGCAGTGAGGCCGTGCGCTGAGAGGGTTGGTCTGTTGCTGCTGGTGGGTGGCCTTGAATGTGAAGCAGATGCATTGGCAGTTCCACAGAAGAAAAACTGGTGGGTGGTGGGGGCAGACACACAGAAGGAGTCGGATTTGCTGCTGCGATTGGCCGTTGTAGAGTGTCGCTCCCCGTCTTCGTGGAAGAACGACACAGGACCCTGCGCTGTTCTTTCGTCTGCTCAGCCCTTCCCGGGTTTGCTGCTGGTTCTTCCCTGGTTGGCTACTGTCCCTTCCACCTCCGTGGAAGGGCGGTTCCCCCTGGCCACTTTCCCCACTTCCGCAGGGGAGCGGCACACCACCGGCCGGCTCTCTCGGGGGCTGCACAGGTGTTCCTTCAGATAGATGTTCCTGGTGCATGTTGTCTCTCTCCTCCTTTATAGTCCTCTTCCACCAATCCCAACTCTGCTGCCCACACACCGAGTACGCTGCTCTCCTCCAATCAGGAGCAGGTCCTGCTGTTTATTGGTTGAACTGGAGGCAGCTGCGTAGAAGCTGCTTCTCCCTTCCCAGCGCCATATTGTGGGAGAGCAGATGCATAGAATAAGTCTTAATTCCAGTAACTTAGTCTAGTCCGAGTTGCTCCCAATTGCTCCCCACATAGAGCTTATTGGGAGAGCTATGGGAGAGGAGCGCCAGGCTGAGTCAGGGTTGGTGGGCCACCGAAAAATGGCATATTTGGGGCATATGGCTAGAGCAGAGCTCCATCAGGTGTCCATATATCCGATCAACTGTGCAGGAGCCAAACCAAGAAAAGAAGCCTCATTTTGCCTGAATCTCCCTCCAACACCTCTACTGAGAAGCTTGATTTAAAGCTCATTGTAAAGGAGGATTGCTGACAGGAATTCCAGCCATTATTACGAAGCAGATATTGAAAGCTGAATTTCGATCAGGGAGGGAAACAATAAATGCACAGCTGTTACAACAAGGCAATAGAAATGATATGAAGTGCAATGCGCAGAGAAAGTAGGCTTTTCGTATGGAACGCAGATTCAGTGACCTGCAGGATATCATAAAGTGCAGCGCTTTGTAGGAAACTGTAGGAAGGATAAGAAATTGCTATTAGAGTGAAAGACACATTTGAAGAAATAAGTGCCAAAAGTTGTTCAAGTTTGAAGAAAACCCCCAGACCCCAGGATCCCTGAAGCTCATTATTCCTAAGAAGGGAAAATAGAAAAATAATCACACTGGGGCACATTGTAATCAAAGTTAAAGGGAAAAACTTAAAAGCAGTCAGAGAAAAAGACACTATATGCATGTGGCAGAACAACAATATTTTACAAGAGCCAATTTCACATCAGAATAAAGGGAGACTACAAAGCAATGTTTAAAAATCAGGAAAAAAAGTCAATGAATAGCCCATATGCAGCAAGAGTATTTTTCAAAAATGGAGTATAAAATGTACTCTCACTTCAGCAAGTCAAATGATTTATTCACAAATACATCTGCAATAAGATACATGCTAAAGAAAAATGTTCAGGCTGAATGGAAATTATGTTAAAAGGAAGGCCAGTACCATAGGAAAAATTAAAAGCATCAAGTAATGGTAAATATTTGAATAAATATAAACTAACATCATTATTCTCAAATTTGTCATACCTTTTAAAACTAGTGACTGTTCAAATGTCTACCAACAGAGGAGTGGGTAAAGGAAATGGATAAAGGCAAAAAGTATGTATCTCATTATATAAATATAGCTATATCACACACATATATATACATACACATGCACATACAATGGAATATCATTCAGCTATAAAAACAATGAAATTCTACCACGTGCAACCAAACAGAATTGAAGATTATGATGAGTGAAATAAGCCAGACACAGAGTGACAAGTACTGCATATTCTCCCACATGCAAGAGCTAAAATTAAAATAAAAGATGAAACAAAAAAGGAAGTACACATGTGTATCAGTTTTGCTGCAAATACAGTGTTTTGTCAAAAAACACAATAAGATGCATTATAGAGTTTATAACACATGTAGAAATAAATGTAAAAAAATTTATATAAATTGATATATGATAAAATGAACATACCAGGGAGCAGAGGGATTTAATAAAATTATATAGTTATAAGATTCTGACACAGAAATAAAGGAACCATAGTTCATAGTTACACGAACATGATTACATAGTTCATAAGCAATTATATAACTTGAAAACAGATCATGATAAGTTAACAGAAATATATTGTAATTTTAGTGGAACCATAAAAATAAGATTGTAAAAAGCAATTTATTGTTAAAAAGAAAAAAGAAGATATTAAATGGAATAATAAAATTAATGAGTCATTCAAAGGTAGGAAAGAGGAAATAAAATAGATGTGGGAAAAATAGCTAGAAGACTTACACATGTCAATAATTATATTAAAGGTAAATGTAACAGATAATTTGATAAAAGGCATGGATAGCAAGATTAGATAAAGAAGCAAACCCAACTGTGTATTTTTATAAGAGGCATGGTTTAATATTAATAGTGATTAAATGAGTGGACAAAACACGAATCATAAGTATTTGGAAGAGCCTATATTAATGCATTAAATTATATATAAAAATCATCATAGACAAATAGAAATATTTCATAAAAGACAAATGTTTAAAAATATCCAGGAATAAGAAAATTGCTAAGTATTCCATAAATATTAGTGATAAGGAGGATTTCTTTGATTTGATTAGATTTGAGAGAGAGAGAGAGACAGCACTTCCATGTGCTGGTTCACTCTCCAAATGCCCACAACAGTTACTCACTGAAACCAAAGCTGAGGATCATGAACTCCATCCAGATCTCCCATGAGGGAACATTTACTATGTGAAATCAAGTAGTAATCAAATTTCTCAGTAAATGTCACAGGAGTGCAAGGTTACTAACTATGCATTCTGGTTAGAACATAATAAATTAGTAATCAATAGTAAAAATTTACCAGGAAACACTCTAAGTTTGAAAATCAAGAAAGCATTTCTAAATAGCCAGTTGGACTAATAAATCACAATGGATTTTAGGAAGTCTTGTGAAATAAATAATAATGAAAACATAGTATTTTAAAATTTGTCAGATGTAGGTGAAGCAACAATTAACCAGTTTTCAAGGCTTGTATTTCAAACGAATAGAAGTTGATTGTCAATAATCTGAGTTTCAACTTCATAAACTAGACAAAGAACAAACTAAATATAATCAGAGAAAGGCTAGAATTGAGGTAAGAGCAAAATCACCATCAGTGCAATTAGATACAAATGATAGAGAAAGGCTACAAAAGCAAAAATTGGTTCTTGGAAAATACTGTTTGCACATTCAGGAATGAGACAGAACCTATTAGTCAGAACTTACAGATATTAAAAAAATTAAGGGGAATGTGGTTACCTTTGCAGCAATAAATTGGACACTTAGTTAAAAGTACTCTGAGAATCACATTATCAAACCTGACGTGAGTAAGAGCAATTTTGAACAGAGCTGCTATATTTGTTAAAATATTGAATTAATTTTTCAAACCTTCCCAGATAGAATATTTGAGGCCACACATTCGAGAAAGAAATAATCACAGTCTTACCCAAACCCATTGAGATAATAGAGAATTAGACATGAAATAAGGCTAAACCTTAGACTAAAACCAGAGAAACATTACAAGCTAACAGGATGCAAGATCCATCATAAACACGGCTACAAATGTCCTCAGCAAAACGTGAGTAAATCAAATATAGAAAGGGCACTATGTCTTGATCAACCAGTATTTATCCCAGCAGAGCAAGGTTAGTTTACCATTTAAAAATTAATGTAGAATAAAAAGAAAAGGAATGATACGGCCACAGCAGCATCTGCTAGTGTTTAACACCTCCTCATCATAAAGCAGCAACATCTCAGCAACACAGTATAGAAGGGAATTTCTTCAGTCTAATAAAAGCAAGCTGGAAACCCTGCGGCTGACATCAAGGTAAAGGTCAGATATCAGTTTTTTCGCCAAGGTGAGGAAGAATGTAAGGCGGTAAGTTCTCAACAGTTCTATCCAACATCAAACTGGTGGCTCCCACCAAGCAATGAAGCCCGAGAAAATAAAGGCATATACATCAGCAAGGGAGTAGTAAAATTCTTGTTCACAGACACTTTGAGTGAACAAAAAATCCTAAGAAATTTAGCAAATTACTACTAGAATTAGCAGGTGGATATAACATTGTCACAGCATACAAACCCTAACTGTAAATTTTAATATATTTCTGTTGAACAGTGCACGAGCAATTAGAAAATAAAAAATACCACTTATAATAAATGAATAAAATAAAAATAAATATAGTTAATATGAAGTGTGCAAGACTTCTACATTAAAATCTACAAAATATTATTCACATTAAAAGTTGTAAATATCTGAGACGTGATTCCATGCTCATAGATGGGAAGATTCAGTGTCAAACAAGATGTCAGCTCTTTATGTATTGAACTGTAGATTCAACATAATCTCAATAGTAATCCCTATTGAACAGTAGATTCAACACAATCTCAATAGTAATCCCAACAGATTTATTGGTAAAAATGAAAAAGTTGATTCTAAAATTTATATGGAAATGCAATCAAGAATAGTAAGAACTACCATGAAAAAGAATAGCAAGATTGTACAATGTATACACTACCTAATTTCAAGACTTACTGTAAAGCTGTAGTAACAAAAGTGTGATTCTAGTAGCCGATAGACAGATTGATTATTGCATCAGAATTGGTTTCAAGAAATAGTAATGGAGGACCTATTTGGCCACTATGCAAAGGTAATTTAGTACAGAAAGGATAATCTTTTTAATAAATGATGCTCAGCAAATATACATCATTTGGATCTCAACTGCTATCTCATTCCATATAAAGAAATTAATTCCAGATGAAATCCTAGAATGTAAAAGCTTCTGGAAGAAATCATTAGAGATTTTTTTTTCAAACTGGACATGGACAATAACTTCATTGAGCGAATATGAAACGCAATAAGCATAAAATAGAAACTGATAGAATCCATCACAATTAAAAGCTTTGGTCATCACAGGATACAAGGCAAGAATACAAATAAATATTTGTGACTAAATTTGCGAAGTGTATATCTTTATTTTTAATTTATTTGAGAGGCAGAGCAACGTAGAAAGAAGAGGCAAGGAAGAAAGAGAGAAACAGAGATACGTCTCCCACCCTCTGGTTCACTCTCATATGCCTGCGATGGCTGGGGCTTGGCCAGGACCAGAGCCAGGAGCTGGGGACAAGAACCAAGGATCTCCTGAGTGCTGCAATAATCCAGTTCCTTGAGCCACCACCTTTGCCTTTCAGAGTCTGCACTGGCAGGAAGCTGGGATCAGGAGCTGGGGCCAGGAATCAAACCCAGGCACTCCAGTGTGGGACCTGAACATTTTAGCTGCAAGGCTAGGCCTGCTCCAGCATATATTTTTAAATGGACTTTTATGCAGAAAATATTTTAAAAATGTCAATAATTTCATTTTAAAAGGTTTTTTAATTT
Organism: Oryctolagus cuniculus; assembly: GCF_964237555.1. NCBI lineage: Eukaryota > Metazoa > Chordata > Mammalia > Lagomorpha > Leporidae > Oryctolagus > Oryctolagus cuniculus. The sequence continues at coordinate 11,850,767 of NC_091436.1, read as the reverse complement.
ATATATTCAAAGGCAAAGTGACAGAGAGATATGGATGGGGGGGGGGGGCAAGGGTAGAGAGATCTTTCCTCTCCTGTTTTACTCCCCAAGTGACCATAACTGCTAGAGCTGAATCAAACCGAAACCAGGATCCAGGAACTCAGTCCAGGTCTTCCACATGGGTGGCAGGGACCCAGATATTTATGCCATCTAATCTTCTGCAGCTTTCCCAGGTTCATGAGCAGGGAGTGGGATCAAAAGTGGAGCTGCCAAACTACACTGGCACCCTGATAGGGAATGCCAGTGCCACAACACTGGCCCAGAACCATCACTTTTCACTTCAGGTTCAACTTAATTTCCCCATCACTGAAAAAGGCAACAATAACAAAAGTGAGCAAAAGGTTTACACAGTAACTTCTAAGAGAAAGATACACAATTTTCAACAGGCAATGAAAATATCTTCAGAATTCCTCTTCAGGAACATGCAAATCCAAACCACAACATGGTACCAGTACCAACTCACTTGTATGATACCAAATGTCAGCAACACTGCAGAATTGGAGTCGCTGCACGAGTGTTGGGAGTGCTCAAGGATTCAACTGCTTTGGGAAGCCTTTGATAGTTTCCTACAAAAGGAGAGTATGTATCTAGGGCCTAACATTCTACTGTTTGATATTTTCTTTTCTTTTCTTTCTTTCTTTCTTTTTTTTTTTTTTTTTTTGATAGGCAGAGTTGGACAGTGAGAGAGAGAGACAGAGAGAAAGGTCTTCCTTCTGTTGGTTCACCCCCCAAATGGCCACTACAGCTGGCACTGAGCCAATCCAAAGCCAGGAGCCAGGTGCTTCCTCCTGGTCTCCCATGTGAGTGCAAGGCCCAAGCACTTGGGCCACTGTCCACTGCCTTCCCGGGCCACAGCAGGGAGCTGGACTGAAAGAGGAGCAACTGGGACAGAATCCAGCACCCATCCAGGACTAGAACCTGGGATACCGGCGCTGTAGGCAGAGGATTAGCCTAGTGAGCTGTAGCGCTGGCCTGATATTTTCTCAAAAGGAAAAAAATACATGTCCATAAGAGAATCCTTACAAGATTCTTCATAGATGCTTTGTTTGTAATGGTCAAAAACCCGGTCTAAATTCAATCCCATCAAGGTGGCATGTACCAATGCCATATCACTAGTCAAAGTGATAAGTTTCAGTACATAATTTATCATAATGATAGGATTAAGAGTCAAAGGGATTACACAAACAAGACTAGTGTCTGCTAATACTAACTGATAGAATTAAAAAGGAGAGAACGATCCAACATGGGAAGCAGGATACACAGCAGACTCATATAATGGCAGATGTCCTAAACAGCACTCTGGCCTCAGAATCAGCCCTTAAGGCATTCGGATCTGGCTAAGAAGCCCATGAGAGTATTTCAGGCATGGAAAGCCAAGACACTCTGGCAAAAAAAAAAAAAAAAAAAAAAAAAAACAAAAAAAAAAAAACCCAAACCCAAAACCACACACACCCCTAAATGAAAGATCTCTGGAGTGAGATCCCAGTGGAAAGAACAAGCCATCAAAGAAGGAGGTACCTTTCTCTGAAGGGAGGCGAGAACTTCCACTTTGACTATGACCTTGTCTAAATAAGATCGGAGTTGGTGAACTCAAGAGGCTTCCATAGCTTTGGCAGCTCATGACAAGGGCCTCAGGTGATTAATGATGCCATAAATAAGAGTCTCAATTTTTAACGACATGAGCCACTGTGCACTTACTCCCCATATAAGATCTCTGTCCTTAATGTGTTGTACTATATGAATGAATGCTATAACTAGTACTCAAACAGTACTTTATACTTTGTGCTTCTGTGTGGGTACAAACTGTTGATATCTTTACTTAGTATATACTGAATCGATCTTCTGTATATAAAGATAATTGAAAATGAATTTTGATGTGAATGGGATGGGAGAGGGAGCAGGAGATGGGAAGGTTGCAAGTGGGAGGGAGGTTATGGGGGGAAAAGCTGCTGTAATCCAAAAGTTTTACTTTGGAAATTTGTATTTATTAAATAAAAGTAAAAAAAAAAAACAACCCAGTCTAGCAATAGAAAGATGAATAAAAAGTTGGTAACTTATTCATAGAATGGAATGCTAGTTGTTTATGAAAGGGGCAAAGTATTAATACACATAATAATATAAATTATTTTCAAAATTATCATACAGAGAAAAAGAAGTCAGACACAAATTAGTCCATAGTATATAATTCTATTTATATCTACTCAAATTAGACAAAAATTAATCCTTGGTGAAAAAAACCAGAAAAGTGCTGGCTTCCAATAGGAAGGATTGATGGGGAAGGAGTGTGAGCTAATTTGAGAAACAATGGATACTTTCTGTATTGCTTATGTACTTGTGTGTATATAGAAAAAGAAATCGAATTATATACTTCAGATTTATATTTTGCTGTTTATAAATATTACCCGTAAACTGTAAAAACAAAAATTGAACTCTTATTAGTAGATTGAATTTTTATTGTATCATCTGTTAGCAGTTCTGAAAGCAGTCTTTGTATTTTCTAGACTTGAACAAATGAGTGCATATATTAAAAATAATGAGAAGTACATTTCTCACTGGAACAGTTATAAATATGAAGACATAGAATGTGTCCAGTGGTGTTTCATTAGAATTGAATTTATCAGTAAGAACTCAGTTTTGTGGAGATAAACATGTGGGGTGTGTGTGTGTGTGTGTGTGTGTGTGTGTGTTTCCTAAATCTTAGTAATGAGAGGGTCTGGAAGCAGTGAGTGACCTGTGGAAATGATGAAATCTTGTTTTCCAAATGCTATTCTCTTCTGAAAGTTTGTGCAGCTCTTTGACTAAAAGGGTAATTCCAGGAATGTGTCAGGGAAAGTACATTATCTTCTGGAACATTTTTTGCAATATAAGGTTAGGAAGGGCTCAGAGAAAGATGAAGGAAACATCAAAAAGACCCAGGAACTAGCTAAAAGGGACTCACTCTGGTCAAATCTGAGACAAATTAATAATCCAAATAAATAATGACAGTAATGGCTTGTGATCCATTGAGAAAATTCCTTAGTCTGTTCTGGTATAAATAATAAATGAACAAATAAACAGAGCAAAGGTAAACCCCTCCAGACAGTGGAATGCCAACTTAGAAATATCAAAGGGCTGACAGGCTTAGAGAATCATCATTTAATGCCAAAATCATTAGGTGAGAGGTAGAAAAAGTACAGGATGTTTACATAGGCTCAAAGTATCTCCCTGCAAATTGTTTATTATTTCCAAGGGAAAACAGTACCTTTATAGGGCAGAAATCTGTCAAGCTACCACTTGAACCAGGCAATCAATGTTATTGTCACCAACTCGGAGACAAATTGACATCCTCTGCCTCCTGGTATTACTCAGTAAGAGGACTGTAATACTTCCGCAGCATTCCCGAGCCAAATACATAATCATAATCCTATAAGGAAGAAATGTCAGGGAAGTGCAAGTTGAAGCCTATTCTGTATCACCTCTGAATGGTATTCTTTACAATGTTAAGGTCAAGATAGAGGCTAAAACATTGTCAGTGCAGTTCACTAGGAATGCTTCTCCGTTAGATATTGGGCTGGGAAATATGTGTAAATCATATATGATGTGTAAACATTTTCGCAGATTTATAAGAATGCCCCCAAAATGTTGTGGAAAATGCAAGGAAGAGATGTTTATTTAGGTGCAAAAAATGTTTCAAGTCCATAGTAATGTTTTCCTAGCAGGCGCTTTCCATGAACTTCCTAAAGACCACTCTTAAATTTAATACATCTCCACAAAACGTATTATTGTACCAATTGACAAATTTAAATACAGAGTGTGGAGTAAAAATGTATTTTTATCAACTTTAAATTCAATTTCCTGACTTAGATCATTGAGCTTTCAGGACACAGTTTTAGTGTATGGAGAGGGAATGGTTGAAGGTGCTACTATTTCCAGTTTTAGTGGAGAGAGCGAGTGGGAGAAGGGAGGGGGGGTCAGTGAGCAAGAGAAGTGTCACAGCATGAACAGATTGTTGACTCTGGGAGAAGGCTGCATGGAGATTCCACTTACTGTGCGTGCAACATCTTTTATCAGTGTGAAATTACAGAAAAACTTATAAGTCAAGGAAGAAATGGAGAAAGGCTTGGCTAGAAGACAGTTCACAAAGGGCAGACGAGGGAATGCTTCCTGGAGAATGCTGAGGTGCAGAGCATGGGCTCAGTGGTGAGGTGGGCAGGGCTACCCCAAGGCAGCTCTGCAGTGGACTACGGGCCCAAGGAGGGGCTGAGGCCACCTTGGGGTTTGCGAGGTCTCTCCGAGAGCAGCTGCAGAAATTGAGGCTGCATGGCCTAGAACCATGCGTCCAGTGCTCACATCTGTGCATTTTCTTGGGAAATGATGAAGGGGCAGCAACTACTAGAGTGTATCAATCCCTGTTTCATTTTTTTGGAGCAGAAATCTTTACTCAGTTAAAATCAGCTATACAGAGACAGCAAGGGACAAGAAGAGCTTGTCTGCAACTTGGACTGACTGGAAGGAAAACATGTTGTTCCTTAATGTTCTCGAATCATCTTTAGAAAATGCCAGGTGTTGTACAAAGTCGGCAGGAACAGTGAGGCAGGAGGCCACCAGTGGCAAGCAAAAAGGGTCCAACTGTGTCCTTCATGGAGAATAGACTTTAGAGAAAGAAAGAACTGCACAGAGAAATCTAAATATAGGAATGGATGAACCGATTACTCGTGGTATCTGAAGGATAAAGTCCCCAGAGCAAAATGGAATAGTCAAGTCCCGGAGGATTTTCCTCCTAGAACAGAGGGCAGAGGGAGGGAGCTTGTTCAATGAAGAACTTTCCTCCTCCCTCCTCTGATTGCTTGGATTTGTCTCTTCTGAAGAATAACTTCAAATTCTCTCTCATTTTTAGCTTAAGAAATGGCTATTTCTTGGGAGATTATACTTTTATCCCAATGGAAGCTTTCTATAATAAAACTCTTAGGAAATTGTTTTATAAATGAAAACCACACACACACACAAATACAAATACAAAATGTAGAGTTACAGACAGAGAGACAGGTCTTCCATCTGCTGGTTCACTCCCAAATGGCTGCAACAGCTGGGGCTGGGCTGATGAGAAGCCAAGAGCCAGGAGCCAGGAGCTTCCTTCAGGTCTCCCTCATGGGTGCAATGCCCAAGCACTTGGGCCATCCTCCACTGCTTTCCAGGCTATCAGCAGAGAGCTTGGATAGGAAGAGGGGCAGCCGGAATACAAACCAGTGCCCATTTGGGATGCCAGCGCCGCAGGTGCAGGCTTGGCCTACTATGCCTCCACGGGAAGGACCCTACACAAATATTTTTAAAGGAAAATATTATTATCATATGGAAGAGTTTGATGAGGCCTGTATGGTGTGATTTGCATGGGATTTTGATTGGAGTTTCGTAGGCCAACACACAACATTGCCAGGCCGAGCCTACTGCCCTGGTGTGAATGGGGGAGAAGTGACTGTTATAGTCTGAGACACAGGAGGACACAGGGTTGGCAGACGCAGGATGCGCCCCTTGTGTGTCACTGCTGCAGGGGAACAAGGGCTCCCCCTTGCCGGGTGCACTGATTCCACGCACTCACGTGTGTTACGTTTGTGATTTGCTTATAGACACTCACCAGTGGAGATTTGCGTCTCTGCCATGCCAGAGCCGAGGCATAAAAAAAGAACAGCCCAGCAGAGCTGATTCACTCGTGGGAGGGAGTCCGATAACTTACGTATTGATGAGTCCAGAAGACACAAGATAGTTGTCTTTCAAATCAGGTCACTGCACCAGCCATCTCTGTGTTTCCGTGTGCGCATGCGTAAATCATAGTGTGACTTAGTTTTGTAAGTATCCTTGTCTATCTTTAGTTTCACCCATAAGTGTGTACTAAGTTCCAGTAGAATGCTGACCCACACATACAGTTGCTGGGGAGGACGATATGCACTAGGCGAGTGGCTCACTTAGTCCCATGTATACGAGCTAAATTAGTAATTAGAAAGCATAAGGGATCCCACGCTTAATGAGCGTAAAGTCTTATTATTAAACAACTTACAGCACTTCCAAGAAAAAGGAGTGCGCCACGAGTACAGCTGTGATTGTTAAAGTGTATCCCTGGCTCTGACATAAGGGTGGGGATGACAGTAACTGTGCAAAGTAGGTAAGTAACTGTGCCTTAGAGAAGATGCTGACCTACGCGAAGCCAAGCAGTCTTTGGAGGAAACCAGCAGATAGTGGGGGAGACGCTGGGCAAGATCATTTCCTGTGTCAGCCTTCAGGTGGCGCTGTGAACCCTGAAGCCTCAGTTCCTATCCGGCTGGTGGTAGCTCTGGGCAGGAGAAGGAGGAGGAGGAGGGCCTATGGTGAAAATGGGAGAGGTGTGGTTAGAGAAGGAAGCACTCACGGGCAGAGCAAGAGATGTTAATAAATAATGTGCCTGGAACTCGGGGCAGTGTCGGTAAACAGAGAGAGGAAACCCGTAGAACATCCAAGGAGAGAGAGGGGTCTGCAAATTGTGCTTCTCTTTTCTCAAGGAAGTGGACGGTTGGGTTTCAGGGAGAAAAACGTAGCTGTTGTTTTTCTGATGTTTTACCTGTCTGCTCTGGCATGGAGAGCTCTGTGAACAAAATGTCGTAGAATTGAATTTCTACGCTGACACGTCTCAGTAACACTGGCTCGCTCACCTCTGTGTGGCCTTCTGTGCGCAAGCCAATACTGCAAACAAATTAATACAGAAGTGCACAAAGAGGCTCTTATTTCTCTGTTGTCTTGGTGCCCATTGACGGGTCATGAAAGGAAGAACAGCGCAGCCATTCCTTACATCCTTTTCGAGATAGAGTGGAACAGTCCCCGATCCCGTCAGTCTGTGTCATTAAGTATAAATGAGTCTGTGATGAGCAAAGCCAAAGCTCCATTTTATCAGCCTTAATTTTAGTTTTTATTTTTAGATACCTAATTTGCTTTCACATCGGAGACCTTAGACAAAAGCATTGTCAACTGTTGATCTCTTGGTTCTCCCTGCCGAGAGTGTAATTGGACACTCTCTAAGCGCAGCACAACCGTTGGCGGCGAAGCCACAAAGCAATGAAGACTGCTAGATTAAAAAGAGATCTTTTAATATATTTGTGATTAACTGGCAACTATAATAAAAAGTTGCAGGGAAGTAGAAATAAACAGGAAAGGTTAGCAAGGGAGGACACAGAGACAATGGGTTGCAGGGAGGACGAAGGCACACAGCACCTAGGCCTTCCAGCTCGCACCAGCCTGTTTGATAAATAAGTCATGGGCAGAAAGGATTCCCGCCCTTAGATTTACACGTTTGGTACTCTTCTCGCTCCGACCTTTGTACGCGGCCACAAATCTGATGCTAACGGGCGAGCCTGGGAGTTCTCTGGAACCCGGATGACTTGGAGGATCTGCGTTAGCAATAGGACTTGCAGCTCTGCCTTTTTCCCTCTGCGCAGCACCGAGAGCTCTTCCCAGTGTCTTCTCCCATAGAGGTTTGAGGACATAGGTGCTTTTAATTTTTTTGAGAGCTTTGTTTACTCACTGAACATCTGAAAGATTGCCCAAAGATAGGCCAGAGCAGTGCTATGCTGCCTGAAGGATAACAGGAACTAAAGGTTGGAATAAAAAAAAATGTTGCCGTTGATATCTATCATGGTTAGTATCATCCGATAAACTTCAGGGTTGTGTCTTTGAGGCGCATGTTGGATAAATGACAGTCTAAAACAGCACTGTGTTGGCTCATTTCCAAAGGTGCTTGCGAGGCAAGTCTTGGTGAGGCTGAGCAGCCCTTGGAGATGCCAGTCTTCATCGGTTGTTTAATAATCAGGAAGTGGACAAGAAAGTGGCCAGTAGTGGACCACAGCTGTAGACTGTGGGCAAGGGGCACAGAGTGACGTCTGATAGCTGGTTCCCGTTATGTTTTAAAAAGCAAAATGAGATCTAGCCAAGTGTGGAATGAAAGACGTGGGAAATCAGTGAAATGCTGAACACCCAAAACATAGGTGTTACTCTTAAACACAAGGCCTCAAGCAACCCCACAAACACACTCCAGGGTGTTGAGTGCTCCTTTGAGGAGGAAGCAGGCAGGGGTCTTCAAAAAGTTCTTGGAAAATGTGTTTTATCAAAAAATCACTCCTGGACTTCAAAAAATTCTTGCATCAATATTTTTTTAAAGATTTATTTTATGTATTTGAAAGAGTTACAGAGAGAGGTAGAGACAGACAGAGAGGGAGAGAGAGAGCTTCAATCCACTGGTTCACTCCCCAAATCGCTGCAATGGCTGGAGCTGAGCTGATCTGAAGCCGGGATCCAGGAGCTTCTTCCGGGTCTTCCATGTGGGTGTGGGGACCCAGGACTTGGGCCATCCTCCACTGCTTTCCCAGGTGCATTAGCAGGGAGCAGGATTTCCTGAAGTGGAACAGCCGGGACTTGAACTGGTGCCCATATAGGATGACAGCACTGCACGCCGAGCCTTTAACCCACTGTGCCACAGCACTAGGCCCCCCATTATATGTTTTAATTCCATTTTCCCAAGAACTTTTTGAAGTAGCTTCATACATACAGAAAATGCATCTTGTTAAGCTGAGCTCTCTTGTTCCTTGATGAAAACAACATTGTATTTGTTCAGTGTTTAATTGACCAAGTGTTAAGGTTTGTACACGTGATCTTATGTAATCTTTTAAGAACCTGTGCAATGCTTACAGATAAGGAAACCGAGCCAGGAAGAAATGGAGTAACTTCCTTAAGTGCCATTAGACAGAATGAGGATTCACATCCAGGCAAACCCTGCGCTCAACCACTGTGCCCCCTCCCCTCCCTCATGCCTGCCCCATGATTGCCTGGTGGCACAGAAGGCCTCGTGCAGACCCCCCCCCCCCCACTTCAATTTAGGAAGACTGCCCTGTCTCGACAGTCCCAACAGCTGTTTTCTTTTGTCCCCACAGGGCAGTTGCTGTCCCTTCTCTTAGTTTCTTTAGCTAGGACTGTGTTGTCAACCCGCTTCCATGGACCTGCTGCTGCGTCTGTGCCACCTCTTTGCCCCTGGCGCTCCCTGAGAAGAAGACATCCTTTGACTGTAATGATGCCTGAACTTGGACCTGTAACTCCATGGTTCGCTAAATGGCATGCCCATTGCTGTGGTCTTAGGACGTGGCTTCATTAGATTTCTGTAGGGTCCAGGTTTTGATTATGTGCCTTGAAAAAGTGTACAGCTATACTTAGATTGCAGGAAAACCTGGGAGTTTCTATGGAGAAAATCACAAATCTATTTACTTATTTGCTTGATCTACTTGGGTTGAGTCAGTTGATAATAATTCTAGAGAGGTCAGAATGCTCACAAAATTGTCCACCAGGATGCTAAATCATGATTTCAAATGCTTTAAGACCTGTGAACACAACTCAGTGATTTCAAACCATTAAGAATCATTTATTAGAGTGAAATATTTAGGGAATATTGATAATTTCCTTCCCATATATTATTAATATCATGGTCTTAGAGTATAGTTGGGGGGCCATACCCCCTCCAAATCTGTGTGAGTTTTATTATACTAAACTTTCTTCTCTGCTTGTATAATATGATTTACTGGGCAATAAATAAATCAGAAATATCCCCCCTTGGATACTGGCTGGGAAAGTCCAGAACTACCAGACTCAGAAACGGACCCCAGGCCTTGGTGCCAAAGTCATGGGCAGCGGTCTCTTGGTCCCCATGAGTCTCAGCGTTTCTACTTAGTTTTGAATAGCGTCCTGCTAACGTGCATCCTGGGAGGTAGCAAATGATGGCATAAGTAGGTAGGTCCGTCCCACCCAAGTTCTCAGCTCCTGGCCTCAGCCTAGTCCAGCCCTGGCTGCTGTGGGCATTTGGGGGTGAATAGCAGCACGTGGAAGATCAGTCTCTTCTGTCTCTGTTTCTCTACCTTTCGAATAAATTTTAAAATTGTTTTCTAAAACATGTATATACATTGCTGGGGTTTTGGAGCTTTTTAAACATTGTACCATGGAATATTTAATTTTATATAACTTGCTTTAATTTGCCCAATATCATTTCCAAGATTGGTTTGGGGTTTTCATATATCTGTCAGGCATTGATTTTCTCTTCTGCTCAATATTCCATCGTGTGAATACTCTCAATTTCATTTTCTCCTTCTCATGTTACTGTAACCCTCTCCCTGCCCCGTAAATGTTTGCTATTAAACACAGTGCTCCTTAATTGTTCTTACAAATAGCCACTGGGTCACACCGAGGTTAGAAACCTAGAACTGCAATGACTGGGTTACCGCTGACACCACTGAGTACCTGTACCTGGTAATGCCAGACCACTCTCCAAAGTGGCACTACAGCAGCGTGTGAGGATCCGGCTGCTCCACATCATTGCTGTTGGGATTTTTTATTTTTATTTTTTTGGACTTCTTAATTTTCTTTTTCCTTTTTCTATGGAAAACCTGATTTCTTCTGTGAAATGCGGCCTCATAGCATTTTTCTTCTTTTCTATTGAGTTGTCTTTTCCTTAGTGCTTTTAAAAAATATTTATGTATTCATTTGAAAGGCAGAGTTGGGGTAGGGAGAGAGAGAGAGAGAGACAAAGAGAATCTTTCGTCCTTTGGTTCCCTCCCCTGAGGCTGGGCCAGGCTGAAGCCCGGAGTCAGAAATTCCTTCCAAGTCTCCCACGTGGTGACAGGGGCCCAAGCACTTTGTCTAGCACCTGCAGCCGCCCAGGTGCAGTAGCAGACAGCTGGATTGCAGGCAGCAGGGAAGAGTCCAACCAGCACGTGCTCCAGTGGGATGTGGGCAGCTCAACCTGCTGGCACCGTGCCCATTCCCTTATTGCTTCGTTAAAGGATGCTTTAAAAAAATTCATTGATTTATTTTGAAAGAGCTAGAGAGAGAGAGTGAAAGAGGGAGAGTTAGTGATATCTTCCATCCACTGTTTCACTCCCTAAATGGCCGTCACAGCCAGGTCTGGGCCAGCCCCAAAGCCAGGAGTCAGGAGCTTCATCCAGGTCTCCCATGTGGGTGCAGGGGCTCAAACACTTGGACCATCCTCTGCTGCTTTCCCAGGCGCATTGTCAGGGAGCTGGATTGGAAGTGGAGCAGCTGGGACACCAACTGTCGCAGAAGTGGGATGCTGGCATCACAGGCAGTGGTTGTGCCCGCTGGGCCGCAACGCTGGCTCCTAAACGGGTTCTTTATCCTGTTCGATCACACACCTCGCATATTGGTGCTGTAGGCCGTCATCTCCTGGTTGGTGGCTCTCCATCTCCTGGGCCTCCCACTTGTTTTCCTCTTGGTTTCTGCATCTCGAGGCCGCATTTTTCATTAGCTGCCTGACCAGCAGCGACCAGCCTCCGTCTGCCTCCTGCTCTAGGGATTCTATCCCTGTCTTTGTGTCAGTTCATGTGACAGACTGCTCCCTGTCACATGTCTCTTTGGATCCTCTGACCCACACTCAGCCGTTATGGCCTCAGACTGTCCTGCAGCTGCCTCTGGTTGTTCCTGATTTCCCCACCGCATGGAGAAGCGTGGCCGCCGCGGTGTGAGTCGTGCATGGGTACTTCAAGGTGGAAGCAGGGAGAGTGATTGTAGGATAATGACCACCACCCTTCCCCCCACCGCTGCCAATTACTACTCTCCCTCTCCTCCAAAACAATCAGGCCATTTTTATCCCCCTAACGTGTTTCTGAGATGATGACCATTAAAAATATATAAAACTGTCCTTTTTCTCCCAAGAAACAAGATGATTGAACTCCACAAGCAAAAGCTGCCTCCAACATAAAACTGCTGGCTTCCCCGGCAAAATGTGCCTTTCAGCACTTTTGCGTCATTTCGCTCCTTCCTGCCTCATTGCATGTGAGTTACATTTGTGCCTGAGCTCATCTGTCCTTGCAGCCGCCCGTCCATATTCCGCTGGCTGGATGTCCCCTGAGTTTGTTCGTTTCCAAGGGTTCTCTTGTGGAGGGGCTGGATTGGATCAGGGTAACTCACCTGAGACTCTAGACCTGTGGCAAGCACCGCAGTACATAAGCCCTGAATGCGTGTGCCACAGTGGTGAGGCAGGACACTGGGATATTTATCCGCCTTAGCCTTACATGGGTTCCGAAAACTCTTGGTGCACCATGCGTAAAATACATCGATGGTTCTACCTGGAGAGAATGAGCCTTTGCAAGCCCCTGCTCACGCTGGCACCATGGAGAGCTTGCTCTCCACCAGTCTGCATTTCTGTTACTCTCGGGGTCCTTCCTCTGACCCTTTGACTACGCACAATGTCATTGCTAACTGCAAGTCCAGCCTCTGAGCTGAGGCCTTTGTAATTATTTACTTGAGAGGCCATGAGACAGAAGGACAGATTGACAGACAGACGGAAAGCTCCTATCTGCTGATGACTGGGGCTCATCCAAGCTGAGGCCAGGAGCCGGGAGCTCAATTGAGGTCTCAACACGTGTGCCAAGAAACCAACTCTTTGTGTCATTTTTGCTGCGGCCCAGAGGGTGCCCGAGAAGGAAGCTGGGGTTCAGAGCTGGAGCCGGGACTGAACCCCAGGCTTACCTGCCAGGCCAAATGCCTGCACCTTGGTGATCTTTGTGCCTCCCAGCTGGAGTGTTGTGGCTGTGGAGGTCAGCTGGCACACAGCTGGGATGGGCCACCCTGCTGCCCGTGCAGCACCGATAATCTCCCACCTGCTCAGGCTCTCAACGCATATAGGTAAAAGGGCTGGGCAGCTGAAAGCCACAGGAGTTTCCGTGCTTGGGGCCTGGCCAGGGAGGAGGTCAGAGAAAGAAGGCTGGTGGGGGGGCACTCCCAGGCCAGATTCTCTGCTGCCCCAGCCCTGTCCCACGCTCCCAGTCCCCTGGATGTGGACTTCAGGCAACGACAAAGTTTTGGCAAAGTGACCAGTCTTACAGGGGGGCTGCTGGGGTGGTGCCGTAACTGGGTCTCAATTCCACGCTCCACTCAATACAGAGGGAAGCAAGGGGAGAGAGGGAGGGAGGGAGCGAGAGAGGAGGGAGGGAGGGAGGGAGGGACAGAGAAGCAGAAAGAACAAGGCCCTCATCCTGGAAGTCAGCTGATGCCTGGAATTGCAATCGATGCTAATCTGCGATCTGGACTCGCTTATGAGTGGAAATGCCACTTGCTAGTTGGTTGAGTAAACTCTTTGTTCAGTGTCTTGTCATTCACACAGTAATATGACAGGCATCAGTTCTGGTAACAGACAGAGAAGGAACTGGGGAGCGTGGGCAGCTGAAAATGAGCGAAAGAAGAACAGAATGCAATAGTCAGAACAAGGCCACCAACGTCTCTCCCTCCTCTCGTTTGCTGCACCTCCTTTGCGGAGGGCTGCCTGACCCATGGCTGTAGCCACTGTCTAAGCATGTCAGGAGTGACAGCCCTGTTCTTCCTGCCCACGCATCGCTTACCCACAGAGGCACTGATGGCCCACGAAGATGGATCAGGGCAATGGGGGCCTTTGGAGAGCCACAGATCAGGACTTTAGTAAAAGCTTTGTCAGTTACTAGGTATTATTACCATCTTACTACCATCCTGGTATTACCATCTTATCTTATTACCATCTGCGATGCAACAGGTGACAAATCATGTCTCATTGCTTTCACTCGATTTCTTTGATGAGTAAAATGTAAAGGATCTTGAAAATTGTGGTCCCCTCACTTAAACACGCCGCACCCAGGTGTGCCCATGTGTTCATGAGTGATGCTCCGTCCTGTCTCACGGGGAAGTGAAGGAACCAATGTGCACACAGCACTTAGAAGTGCCTCTGGGTCAGAGGACCTGATAAATGCTGGCTGCTATTTGTATAATGCAGAAATCAGCACATGAAACAAAGATTGTGAAGGATGGAGGGTTTTTTCCCCTAGTTATCAGAGCAGACCTTGCCCTTCAATCTGGAATCTTCTGTGTCCTACGGTAGTGAGGTCTGGACACATGTTTTTGTATATATGGGCCTCCTTGGATACCTCGTGTGTCAAATAAAGGGGTTTTACTACATGGTCTCCAAGGTCACACTGACCTCTACTACTCTCACACTTTGAGCCCGCTCATGTATTCCAAAGCACGTATCCACTTGCAGTGGACACACAGAGGACAAGGAAAGCTGCCCAACATGATAGACGTGTCCACATGCTTTCCACTCTCAAACTCAGAACAGAGACCTCTGCTGGTGGCTCAGCAGCAGGGTTCAGGGACAGGGATTTTGCTCGTTTTGTTCATTGCAGTGTCCCCAGCACCAGGACAGTGTGTGCGGCACATGGCAGGTGTTACAGAAAGATTTGTGGAATGAAACATATTAATAAGCCATATAAAACAGACATGTTAGGAGGAAGGAAAGTGGCTGACACATAACTATTTTCAGAGACCTTTTACATTTGAGTAATCAAAGAAATCCAGTTAAAACGATGACATATGATTTATCACCTGTTAAATTGGCAGATATTAAAAATATAACAGTCTTCACATCTTCAGTAAATGATGGAGAAATTGTCAATTTTACTCTGTTACAGCACAATCTTCCTGGAATTCAATGTGGCATTATTTATCACAAGGTTTAAAATTGTGCACGGTTTGACCCAGAAATTCCATATCTGGATTTTTTTAAGGAAAGAATTAAAGATATGCAGAATTTTAGCTGTAAGAATTCTGTTTATACATGCAAAATTTACAAGCAACCAAGATGTCCAACTATAGGGAATTCGGTAAGTAAGAGATGATGCAATCAGTCATTTAATGAAATACTAATTGACTATTGAGCACAGTGAAAAAATACTCATAGTACATGTAGCACAAAGGAAATTTAAGAGGTAGAATGTGCAGTACAGTTTCACAAAACTCTGTGGAGATACATAGAAGAGTCCCATAGTGAATTTACTGCAAAATTAACCTGGTTAGCTGGGTTATGTATTCTTGTAATTTTCTTGTTTTTGCTCATTTTCTCCTTTTTTATAAACAATGACCATAAATTGCTTTCATGACAAAATAATCATTTTCATTTAAAAGCTTGACTTCCTAGCTTCAACAATTATAGACCTGCAGGTAATCTGTGTGTGTATGGGTGTACGTGTGTATGGGTGTGTATGTATGTGTGTATGGGCGTGTGTGTGTATGGGTGTGTGTGTGTGTGTGTATGAGTGTGTATGTGTGTATGGGTGTGTGTGTGTGTATGGGTGTGTGTGTATGGGTGTGTGTGTATGAGTGTAGGGGTGTATGGGTGTGTGTGTGTATGGGTGTGTATGGGTGTGTGTATGGGTGTGTGTATGGGGGTGTGTGTATGGGGGTGTGTATGAGTGTGTGTATGGGTGTGTGTGTATGGGTGTGTGTGTGTATGGGTGTGTGTGTGTGTATGGGTGTGTGTATGTGTATGGGTCAGTGGGTGAGTGGGTTGTATCTGAACTATGCTCTTTGCTCATCCAGACTTTCTTCTCTATCATTAGTATGGACAAATTAATCAGATTTTAAGCTCCTTCAGGGTAGGGTTTATACCTCTTCTTTATTCTTTAAAGTATCTCACACCCCTTCTGGCTGCCTAATAAAAATTCACTGCTCTGAATTCAGTCAAGTGCAATTTCAATTTCTACTCTCATTAAATGTCCCCTAGAAATCAATTTAACCAGTTCTAATAACAGGAGCATCCCCCAAGGTTTCCTATTTTCCTTTTGTGTTGTAAGTTGATTCTACGCAATCTCTGACACTAGGGGGAAAGACCCTAATACAGTGGGGACAGTGGGTGGAAGCAAGAAGTGTTTTGTGTTGCTCCAAGGCAGCTGAACCAAGTAAGAGGAGAGTGAATTTCAGTTCTTCTAAGAAACTTCCTGTTTATTAAATATGCGTACCATCATCTCCAGGAGCTGGCGGTGTGAGAAGTTGCTGAACTCCCTCTCACAGGAGACTCCCACGCTGACGACAGAGACGTCATCATCACATTGTGAAACAACCCCGCAAGCTGGTTGGAGGGGCGCTGTAGAACTCCCAAAGGTGGGTCTGCTCTGAAAGCCAGCTGCTGATGGGAAGGGTAGTGGAGGGAAATAGGTGTTCATTTGCAAAGTGTAGAGCGAGGGGCCAAGCTCCCTGAGGGGTGAGGGGTGAGGGGTGAGGGGTGAGGGGTGAGGGGTGAGGGGTGAGGGGTGAAGGTTCTTATAGACTGAAGATGGGTCTGGGAGGTCCCTGTTCAGCACATGCCCACGTACCCCAGTTGGTCAGTGATGTTCGGGGTTTCTCTTTGCTTGGTCAGTGATGCTGTGCCTCCAGGGACGTTTTCTGATGGCAGGTGGGCTTCAGCTGATCTGGGAGAGACACACAGGTGTTAGTTACATTCTGCTCCAGACCTGGAATTGCCCTCAACAGCCTCTCCCTCCCGGACAGTTCTGGCCATCGAGGTTTTTATCTATGGGAGAAGAAAATAACTTCTTGAGTCCAGTGATGAGAACCGTACAGGGCCAGCAGTACCACTCCCTCAATTCAGTGAATTCCTTGTGAGAAGTGGTTGATACTAAAGGATGGGCAAGGACACCTTGGGCTAAGGGAGACAAACAGAGGCTGGATCTAAACATATCTTGCCTTTACATTGGGGGCATTCTTATGTGGGTTCCATCTCAGTCAGTGGGCACCAACACTGAATTAAAGATTGGACTAGGTGACCTTTGACCGTTTTTTTCCAAATATCCATATACCTTCCTTCTCTTAGACCTCATGTGCTGCCAAGAAATCAAGTCCATGCACAGATGAGCCTTTCATGACTCAAAGCTCCACACAGCTTACCCTTGGATTCCAGACCCAGGAACTCTATCCCAAAGCACCACGTCATCTCTTAGGCTTCTCTGGACACATGCCCATCTCATTGTGCAAGCATGGCTGCTTTCCCTTTCTCCAGTAACTGAAATGAACATAGAATTTTTTTGGCTAAGCATCATGGTGAGCCCTTGATGTGAACTGCTTTGCTTCAAACTCTCAAAACAACCCAAGGAGGTAGCACTGGATGATCAGAAAACCAGGGCCAACTAAGGTTCCCTAACGCATGCAAGGCAATGCACTTGGTACAAGAAAGACAGAATTTAAACCCAGGAATGTCTGACTTCAAAGTACTGCATATAGTAATGTGCTACCGTGACTGATGAGGTGTTGTCAGGGTCTTGGGGAGCTGCCCTGGAGACTGTACACACACACACGTGCTCCTCTGCTGTGCCCAACACTCTTACTCTGTCACTGATTCACCTTCTTGCCACATTGACACCCCTCTTTCTCCAAATACCTCCATCTATGATGTTTTTTTTTTTTCTCACTCCCAGCCACCAGACGCATCCGTAGTTGTCCAAGACTTAGTGTCTGCCTACAGCACTGGGGGCTAAGTTTAGTGGGCTGTTGATAGGTGTGACCGTTGCTTTTGTGTGTCAACTTGTCCAGGCTAGGGGAATCCCAGGGAGATTTCTGGGGGACTGTGTGTGAGGGTATTTCCAAAATGAGTTTAGCATTTGAGCCAGTGACCTATTTATGAAGATCTACCGTTACCACGGTGGACAGGCACTGTCCAATCCAGTGAGGGCCCTAATAGAGCGAAAAGTGGAAGAAGAGTGAAGCGTGTCTGTTTCTCTTCCGAGTTGGGACGTCTGTCTTCTGCCCTTGAACGTGGGAGCTTCTGTTTGTGTGATGTCTTGATCTCTGTGACCCTATGAGCGATTTGCCACAGTAAATACACTCTTGTGACCCATAAATATTGCATGTCTCTTTCCCTGGAGGACACTAGCACAATAGGGTGCTGCATTGTGTCCCTTCCCCCAAAGCCACCTCCCTATTTTAACAGTTTCAACACACCTCCAGATAACTTGATCTTGGGGGTCATCTCAAAGCTCCCCAAGGCAAGACATCCTTCCCCTGTAGCCCTCGGGAGCTCACATCCTTTTGATGAGACGGGCAGCTATGAATGGAATTAATTTTTTGTACATATAATTCTCGTGGCTACTTGCCAGCTCAACACAATGTAAGCACCCCTCACTTCCTCTCCCTTTCACGACTGCACGTTGCAGTGCAGGCTGGGAATTCTCTCAGATTCCTGCCATGTGAGTGCTACGTATGCATCTGATCTCATTTTCCTCCGTGGCACTGCTGGGTTGTATTCTGCTGTGAACTCCTGCCCTTTCTTCACTCTGCATGCAGTCCCAGGATCCTGGGCCACAGCACAGAAAGATATGCTTGGTTTATCTAACACAGCCAGAGGAGCCTGGGGGATACTTACTTCAGAGCTAATGTTTGGAGGGTAAACTTGTTTATAAATATTGATGGATACTGATATCCTGTTACTGGCTACTTTAAAAAAGACTGCAAAACTACCCGCTAGGTTTTTCATGTTACAGTGATTTCATGAAATTAATGCAACAAATTCACTTTAATACTGCTTATTCCCATACTGTGAACTATAAAGAAAAATGTCCAAAGAACACCCTTAAGAAGCATGAAACCAGAAAAAGTAACTTAAGAAATTCTAATTCAGTTTAGCTGCTATTTTATGGTCTACAGTGTGCAACCCTTCCTACTCTTACCTCCTTAAGTGATGCACTTTTGCAGTGTTGTTTCTCAAGATTCTTTAAGCTTGTACATGCATATCAATTCCTGCAATCAACAATGTCTTCTGTAATGATTTCTTGAACAATGTTACGTTCAGATACAGTGCACAGTGGGTTTTTGTAATCTCAGTTGATTGACAAAATCTTTTTGGTTTTGTGGCAGGAGAATGGTTAATAGACATGTCTTTTCCTGAAAATCAGTGCCTGATATTGCAGAATACCACAAACTGTTTATTTGTTTATCATTTCCGCTCTCCACCCACACTGGAATGTAACTCCATATGCATAGGGATGTTGACTGTCTAAACAATTCACTACGATTACCTTATTGATCAGGAATGTAGAATATTATGAATATTATGAACAAATCATGCTTTTTTTTTTATTTTTTTGACAGGCAGAGTGGACGGTGAGAGAGAGAGACAGAGAGAAAGGTCTTCCTTTGCTATTGGTTCACCCTCCAATGGTTGCCGTGGCCAGCGCGCGCTGCAGCCAGCGCACCGCGCTGATCCGATGGCAGGAGCCAGGTGCTTCTCCTGGTCTCCCATGGGATGCAGGGGCCCAAGCACTTGGGCCATCCTTCACTGCACTCCCTGGCCACAGCAGAGAGCTGGCCTTGCAGAGGGGCAACCGGGACAGAATCCGGTGCCCCAACCGGGACTAGAACCTGGTGTGCCAGCGCCGCTAGGCGGAGGATTAGCCTAGTGAGCCGCGGCACCGGCCAGAAAATTTTTAAAAATTGAAATCACATCATGAATTTTCTCGGGCCACAATGGACTAATACTAGAAATTAACAGGAAGAACACTGGAAATATACAAATAACATGGAAATTTAATGACATGATCCTGAATGACCAGTGGATCATTGAAATAAAAAAAATCTTGAAACAAATTCCAATGAAGCACAACACAGCAAAACCAGTGGGATACAGCAAAATCATTATTGATGAAAATTTATAGCAATAAATGCATACATCAAAAATATACGAAGATTTTGAATAAATAACCTAATGATGCACCTCAAGAATTTATACAATAAGAGTAAACCAAGTGCCAAATTGGTGGAAGGGCAGAAATTATAAAGATCAGAGCAGAAATAAGTAGAATAGGCATTAGCAAAACAGTTTAATTCCATGTAATGTTTAACCCTATGTGGTCTTAACTTACCTTTGTTGCAGCTGGAATTTATGGAAATTTTTCACTGCGAGGGATGTAACGTTACTTGCTGTGTGATTACAACAAGGCAGAGAAAAAACAATACGCATGAACGGTGCACCATTGACAATGATTTTTTCCTACATACAAGTGTATGATGTTGGAGTAAACATTTACATGCTTCATGTAGATTATTCTTTATTCATTCATCAAGGTTAAAAATTATTGAGTCATATTTCATGAACATCCTAATCTAACTTTCCAAGATTATTTCAATTTTAAAATCTGCAATAGTATAAAAGAGGAAAATTAAGCCCAATTCAGTATCCAAAAGCAAGTGGCCGAAGTCACAGGAGAATTATGTGGAAAGGATAGATATGATGTAAAGGAAAGACCATAAAATGTTATCTTCTTCCAAAATACTATCCCAGGCCATAAAAAGTCATTGAGCAAGCCAATGAAATAAATAAAAGTAGCTATCTTGAAGTATGCGTCTTATAATGATAAGATAAATATGCAGAGGATAAAAAGAGATAGCCTTAAAATCTGCCTGGATAACTCTCTTGTTTCTGTAACTAAATGCACAATTGATTTAAAATGATTCACTGATGGATTAATATGGATTATAATTTCTGCATTTGTGATTTCAATAGTTATTATAGAGCCAAAAATTTTGCTTAGAAAGAGCAGGTATCCCACATTGATTATGTGATGGATAATCACTGTCCTGTCTAATTCCTTTAAAGGATGGGGAACATGAAAGCATGCCCAGTATTTACAAAGTGAGGCTGCACGTCTCCTTTGAAGAGTGTACACACAGAGAGAGATTCCACAGGATGGATCATAGCATCCTCTCACTGTTTCCTTCTTTAGCCCAGAAGCACAAGTATACAGCTCTGATTTGTGTCAGATTGGGGGTATGGGGAAGAGAGAGAAAAAGAGAGAAAAAGAGGTTATTGGATTTGCAGCTTTGGATTTCTTTTCTACCATGGTTATGAATACTCAAAAAGACACGTTTGCTGTTGGAAAAGAAAGACAAAATGGAGAGAGGAAAAATTATTTTGTGGCAGCAAAGTCTTTGTTTGACAGGCTATACCTGAGCTAATAAGTGGGAAAAGTTTGCAAAGCAGTGAGAAAGCAGACTTGTATTATGTACTTGCATTATGCCAGGGATTATAAAACAATGACTAAAGTTCTTTTCTCTTTCTAAAACTCTTCTGTGAAAACCTGAATTCTAAGGAAACACAACATTAGTAAAACTGTCTCGCATTCACAGAAAGCTTCATAATTCGTTAAACAGCCCTTCTAACTGAGGAAGAAAGAAACTAATATTTATTGTATGCTAATCACACACAGCTCAGGAGCATGGAGGTTTGATGCATTAAAAAATTTATTCATGACATGCTTCAGAAATGGGTATTATTTCTGCCATATTTCAGATAAGAAAACAAAATGCTAGCAAATGTGAGTGCATTGTTAGAAGTCGCCACCAGGAAGGGTTGATGCTGAATTTCAAATTCAGAACTTCTCACGTGGCTGGGAAGTCATTTTGTGTGGGCTATCGCTAAGCCAGAAGGTAGCTATTAAAATACCTAAACATCTGCAACTTATAAAAAGGCAACACTGCAGGGTTTTGTTGTCCAAGGCTGAATTTGGCATCAAAAGCATCCAAGAACCTTGATTTGCTCTGTTTCATGTGTGCCTACAGTAAAGGCATTCATAAAAATTGCAATTGTGATTTTTAAGAAGGAAATGCCCTTTATTCAGAATTCCTTTTTAAATAATAGCAGAAAACTCATGAGTCTAAAAAATAAAAGACAAGTCTTTGATATTTCAGGAATTAGGCCTTCCATCCTGGTAGCAAATTATTTTGCAAACTCTCTTGCAACTCATATTTTCAAAGACTAGTTACAGTGAGTGTTGAGAAGTCTCTATTTGACCAACTATTTGCATACTGTACAGATTTCGGCATAATGCAAAGACAACTTCCTACTCAAAAAACTAGAAGAAAGGAAAAATGTCCCTTTCAAAAGAAAATGGTGTTAAAACCTGACATTTTGCAGAAATCCTGTCACAACCAATATCTATTTGTTTCTGGGGTGCACTGCTTTTTGCAGTTAGTAATACTGATGCCTTTCACTTTATCCATTTGGTTCTTCCTAATGCAGAAGTATCTAGGAAGTAACCTGACTGCAAATTCTAAAAATATCTTTTCATTATTTCTCAAAATTTAACCTCAGGATATACAGGATTGCAGCACAAAATTCAAGTTCACGTAAGTACTTGAATGTTACCTGCTCTGTCGAGTATGCACAACATTTTGAAAGAAACAACTGCTATAATTCTTTGCTCATGTATTTGATGAACCATACTTTGGCTGAGGAAGACGGAGTGGGATGAAATGCTGAAAGACAGGAACCACAGAGGCTGAAAAGTGACCTAGAAATCTTAATTTTAGCAATCATAGCTGTGGTTGAATTCAAGTTTACAGCAGCAGGGGTGAAATTATAGGACAAATTACCATGCTACAGCAGAGAAATTATTCTCTGCTGCATGGTTATTAAGTGATAGATAAATAAATAACACTGTAGGGCTGATTGACAAACTATAAGTGACCTAAAAGCTAAAAGGGGCACCATGCAAATAGTACTGTGTAATCACTAGGCATTTGAAAACTGAAATGAGATTTGTCATAGTGAAGAAACCTTAAAATGGTCTCTGCTCAAGTCGTTGCTGAAGCCATTCATAGAAGTCTTTAATCCTAAGGAATTTACAACTTCACAGGATCATATAATGCTTATTTTTTTATTTTTGAAAAAGACCTTAACAACAAATGGTGAATAGAACATGTGCCATAGTTGTTTTCAGAGCTGCATTCAGCAATGTTAAGAGGCTTTCTTTTTTTCATATTATAACATCTCTCATATCGAATGATTTTTTTTTAGATTTAATGAAATATGGTGGTAATGACAGTTTTACATGAGTTTTTCCAAATCTTGTCTCTTGCCAGTTAAAGTATGGAAAAACTTAAAGGCATCCAAAATAGTGTCTCCACACATTGCCCTTGGCATTAAGCTCCTTGAGTTTTTGTTAGCTTGATGGAACTCCCAGGCCCCAAGCCAGGCGTGCAGTGAAGTAATGAACTCTGATAGGAATCCAACCAAAATTCACTTTGTAAAATACTACTCCACTGGCTTCTAACCATTTGACCAGCACCATTTGGTGCTGTTGAACAATTAATGTTTCCTTTTAAAATTTACTGAATTTTAATGCTATAAAGTGATAGGAAGTCATTTTCATACAGATGATCTGGCTCCTGTATTTAACCAATGCATCCTTAATTTAGTTTATTGATAAGCAAGTCTTTGGATACTTAGGATACTTTGTCCTCGCAAAGCTTAGGTGAGAGAGAGCCATGAGACAGAATTTACACTGAAGTGACAGATTAAAGATCAGCCCTCTGGCCTGTGCAATGAAGACATTGGTCTTAGAGCCAAATAATTTCACCCCTGCACTGCAAACTTAAATTCAGCCACAGCTATGATTGCTTCTGGTGCAGATGTTAGGTTGGTGTCTTATGGTTCCTCCAGAATTAGGAGCTTTAGGAAATGGTTTATTGGTTTGTCAGAATGGGGAGTATCCAAGAGGTGAGCATTCCCAGTTGTACCAACTGTAATAAAAGGTTAATCTTAGATTTAAAATATATATATGAAGCAAGGCATGGCATACAGTCACATTTGTTGAATCTTTGTTATCTACAAAACACAAATGGTCTTCCATGATCTAGTCTTGTTTTCCTTTCTCTGCTTCCCAGTGACAGGTGCATTTGATGGAGGAGAAAGCATGTGTCTGGACTAGAGGACAAGCCCAAGGTCACTTTGAAGTGCTTGAGGAGCTGGGTGAAGGTGAAGGCAGGACTCCTCATCTAAGCTTAGTACTTTGTATTAGGCTATCAGTCAGGGACCTGGAAATGCATACCAGTTATATCCTCGTGCAAAAATGTGAAAAATTTGAACAACTTGAACATTTATTCCTTTTGTGCTGTTTCTTGAATAATCAAGGCTAGATTTAATAATTTAAACTCCTGCCCTTTCTTTAAATTCCTCCTGTTATTTTCTGTTATTTACTAAAAAATTGTCCTCTCAACAAAATGTTTCAATGCATTTTCTTGGAATATTATAGCTCATTATTAGTGTCAACTTCTCCCTGTCTTTAGGAAAATGTTCAGTTTGCTATTGGGAATGACACAATTTAATGCATGTCCAGAAAACCCTTAATGATGGATAATGCTTCAAAGGACAGCCTTGGATCAGCATTTTGCCCCTTGGTAAGGATGTATCTGACATGTGACACACAGGCTAGGCTGGACATATAGTTGGCTTTGGAATACTAGACTTGACTTGCTTATTTTATGTTAAAATCTGGACTTAGAGAAAGCAGTTATTTTTGAATCAGATGTTAAGAGAAAGTCTTAATAAAAAATTGGAAACAAGTTGATTATCTTGTGTCCTACTTGCTTCTACTGCGTGTTTGAGTCCCTTCCTCTTTCCTTCTTCATAACCATATTCCTATCAAAGCTCCAATGCCTTCATTCCTTCTGTGGTTAATCCAGTCTCCTACTGAACTGAACAAGACTTCCCCACTTAACAATGTATACAAATCGTTTTCCTCATTCTCTTGGTGTTCTAATTTCCTACTAGCAAATTGGATCTCTTCATCAGTGGTAATCATGTAACGTCTACTAACAGATGTTTTCTTTTACATTGTAATTGCACTCTACCCAGAGTCTGCCTAATTGTCACATTTTAGATTTGGGTTCATGGAGTTAATTCTTTGAGGAACATCGGTTCCTCTTGAATACAAACTGTTCCCTTACAGGTGACCATGAAAGAACAGGGCATTTACCTTAAAAACTGGCTGTGATGTGTGTCTTCCTGGTGTCCTGCACATCTGTCAGCACAGCAATAATCTAGTTGGTCGTAGAATCTTCCATCCCACCTTACAAGCCACTGAGTGGCCACAAGACTGGCAAATAAAATAAGGGAAGGGTGTTGTTACAGAGGAACCACAAAGGTTCAGATGGCACCAGAACCAGTGCATGGATGTGTAACTATTTTCTATACTTCCTAAACATTTTCTTTACAATTACTTTGTTTCACAGTCTCTACAGGTTGTGCACATGTTCCCCAAATAGAAGATTGTTAGTATCTGTCTACCAGTTCAAACTTGCCCTTCCATCTGGAAGTCTATATATTATTTGATTATATGTGTACCAAAGTCATATATGCTATAGGAGAGTACTTCAAAAAGTTTGTGGAAATTGAATTAAAAGTATAATTTTTGAAATCTATGAATAGTGTTTTTCATAATACACATTTTCTTCCAAATTTCTGAAGATCTCTTTAGTTTAAAAAGGACAGAAGGAAAACAAATAATAATAAAATATTGACATACAGTATTCCCTGCTCCACCTTCCCCAATCTCACTCTGAGAGTGTGCTTCTAGTATTTTAGCTTCAGAATCAATTTTCAGCCTCAGAATCAATTCAATTTAGACATTACTTATTGATTTATTTCAAGAGAAAAGAAAACCTGTTTCCAATTACATACCTTCTTCCTCTAAAGTGTTATGTCATTTTTGTTTGAAATATCATTAAAGGTTTGATTCACTTTGACCTGGAAACATGTATTCCTGTTGAGCTGGTTAGTGTACTACTTTCCATACTTATTACTACCCTTTCTATTTCACCTGGTCATTTTGATTCCATCTCTGTCCTGCTCCTTCTCCTTACTTTTTTGTCTTCTCTCTCTGACTTCTTTGTATTGTGGAGTTAACAAAAAGTTGCTTTTATTTTTATTTGTTTACTTTCTTACATACTTGCTAGAATATTTTCCCAATATATCTTTAAATGATCATTACTAATTTTTCTTTGTCTATTCCTCTTAACCTTGCTTCTCATGTAATGGAACAATATTCTCTTTTATTTCCTGTTCCAGAATTAATGAGAATATTTGGCATTTGTCTTCTGTTCTCTGGATTAGCTCTGTTTCTTGAATCCTGTGTAGTACTTATTTATTTTGGTTTCTGTTTTCCATACTGGAGACTTTCCTGTAATCTATGATGGTCTTGGTGCCATTCAGATGAAAGAGTAAGGGTCTACTTGTGTGGACTGAGATTGTTATCAGTGAGCTGTGCTCCAGTGACAAAAGTCACATTGGCGTGGAAAAGTTGATTTTGGGGCATGTACTCTGGGACAATTGTGTTTCTCCAAAGAAGGCACCTTGCTACCCAGCACAAACACTCAACCCTCACAGGACCAGGTGTTCTCGCATCCAGACATCCAACTGGATCCATCTTTCCAGAGCATAGAGCCATGCTCTCCAGCTGTGTGGAGGAGAAGAGGGTATCTCACTGATCCTTACACACGCTCTCAGTCTCTCCACGTTCAGACTGGAGTCTTCCCTTCATCTCCAGTTCATCTGTTCTCCCCTAAACCGCTCCGAGGCTGTGTAGGTGGATTGCCTGCTGTTTTTCTCTGTAGGAATGCAGGGTTCATGTTTTGTTTGTTGTTATTGTTGTTCTGCATTGTCAGTTACTAATCCTTAGTTAGATTTCTCTCTTCTCAAATTTGGTGATATGTCTCAGTGGTTCTTGTTGCCTCATACATTATCTTTGCCCTTGAGGGGCCGTTAATTGTGTATAAAAGTTCTCTGCCTATTATTTTGGTGGAATTCCCTGGAAAGGCCAAAATGAAGATGTGTTCAGTTGATCAACTTTTATTGGCATTTCTTGTGTTTCTATTTAATTATAAAGAGAAGCTGCAAAAAATTGAGATTTCCATTTACTCTTATTTTGATGTAGGGAACATTTTAATGTAAAGATACTCTAAAATCTCAAGGCACTCTATTTGAAAGAAAAAGCGGGTTACTAGCTACAATTTCTACGTGACGACAATGACAATTATCTCTAATACTATACAACTAAAAATCACTGAAGTAAATAGGAAATAAATGCAACCTAGTTAAAAATAAAGGAAGCAAAGGAGGATTTTTTTTTAGAAAAGATAATAGACTTGCCGATATTCATGACCCCTTTCAAATCCAGAATTTCTCAAAGCAGGCTTGTTGTTCTCATATTGATTTTTATAAATAGAAAATACTATAAATTTGCCTAAAAAGTAAACAAATAGCACTTTAATTTGTCTTATAAGGTGAGTTTCCACATGAACATTCTGATTGAAAAAAAAAAGTTTCTTGGCCAGCTAAAGAGAGGGAGAGAAAAAAAAGGGGGGAAAATCTTTTACAAACTAAATGATGATTTTTTAAATTCCTTTCTAGCTCTACAATTTTATCATTGTTAAGTCTCTTAAATTACTCTGTTTTACCTTGTCTGTAAAATTACAATAATAATACCTACTCTTACAGAATTATGAGTATCAAATTAGATACTGTATGATGAACTATAAATTCCTTTAGATATATAATTTATTATTACTAATCAAATCTGTGGAAGTAAGAATAAGTGAAAAAATCCATGAAATTATTATGCAAGTTGCAATTTTCTCTTTTCCACTACTAACATTTAGATACAGAGTTGTCCTTGTATGTCTTCTTATATTTTTAATCCTAACCTAAATAGTAGTGTAGCTTTAGTCACATAGGCAAATCACTTGTGCTGTCAAACGCTCTCTCCTGCAGAAGAAGATCACGCAATGTAATCATGCAATTGCTACTTTTCCTGCAGTGGTGCTGTTCCTTTGCCAGATTTCAGAGAACCTCGCAGCTGAAAGTCCCCCGTGTTTGCCGCTGAACTCCTTCATGTCACAAATAGCGGGGATGCTAAGAACAGTCACACACCTTTGCCCAAAATGTTTATGAAACAGTTTCCGGTCGCATCCCAACCTAGTGTTTTCAGACTCCCCCTGTCAAGGGTAGGAGGGCCAGAAGTATTCGTCAGTAGGTTCTCATGGTCTTTCATGAATCTGTCAGGAATTCTGAACATAGACAAAGTCATTTCCATGTGTGTGTGTGTGTGTGTGTGTGTGTGTGATTTCTTATTCAATGAAAACTGGTGACAGAGCTCCTTCTGGTCTGTTAGATTCTAGAGGTGATTTTCTGGAGGAAGGGAGCTACATGGGCAGAGCTTACCTTCCCTTCTGAAATCTATTAAAGTATAATACCAATCTGTGTGAGTGAACTGACTTCCCACTACGAATACGGGCACTGCACATCCACAGCGGAAATAACTGACCTGCTGTCAAAACAATCCCGTTCCTGCTCTCCAGGTCATGGGCCCGCATTGTATCTGTTACTGGAATGCCTGGCTCCTTCACTGTGGAGCTTCTCCTAGGTCTGTCTCTCTCCTAACAGTATTTAGGTCTCTTACTGTCTGGGTTCTGGGGTGTTTACTCTGTGATGTCTGATGGAACACAGATTGGATCTCCCTTAACTGCTGGTTTAAGTTAAGTAGGAGATATGAGTGAGCAGTCTCAGAGAACTAGGAGCTAATGAAGCTTTGTGTTTATAATGGGAGTGTATCAGGTAAATGCAGTGACTTTAGGTGACATTTTTAAAAAAAAGACAAATATATCAGATTACCATAGACTTCCCTTAAAAAAAGAAATAGGTAGGAGAAATCCCA
The DNA here is from genome assembly GCF_964237555.1 of Oryctolagus cuniculus. Lineage (NCBI taxonomy): Eukaryota > Metazoa > Chordata > Mammalia > Lagomorpha > Leporidae > Oryctolagus > Oryctolagus cuniculus. The sequence goes on along the minus strand of NC_091436.1, from coordinate 11,822,391 downwards.
ACATATGTGTCACAGAAAAAGACAGTTAGATTCTAAAAGTCTTCTAAGATGTCGAATACACATTGGCTTTAGGATCCCAATATTTCATTTTGAAGAAATTATTGAAAAGCTGTTTATTATTGATTCCAGAACCAAAAAGTTTACACCGTGGGATGTGGCTCTCCAGCTCATGCAGATATTTAAGTCTTGAAGTCATGAATTGATACTTACAGGTGAACGCTTGATCTGGCTGTGTTGTCTGAAGGTAGAGCCTTTTGGAAGTGGTTGGATTGTGTTGTTAGAATGGAGCTCTTGTTGTTAGAATGGAGCTGCCATCTGCCAAGCTGGCATCCCATATGAGTGCCAGTTCACATCCTGGCTGCTCCACTTCCAATCCAGCTCCCTGCTGATGCACCTGGGAAATGACTGGGAGATCCATTGCAGTTCTTGGCCCATCACTTCTGCTTGGCCCAGCCCTGGCCACTGTGGCCATTTGGGGAGTGAATCAATGGATGGAAGATATCTTTCTGTCTCTCCTTTCTCTCTTTCTCTCTCTCTCTCTCTCTCTCTCTGTCTCTCAACTCTGCCTTTAAAATAAATAAATCATTACAAAAAAGAATGGTGCTCTTGTAATCCAATCATGTGGGTTTAGCAGAAACCACATAGACATGCAGAAGTCATCTCTCTGATTCCAGACCTGCCAGGGAATCCTTCCTCTACAGGCAAACCACCACCCACTGACTTCATGAGCTCCCCGACCAATAGGACTACCTGATCTTGGACTGTGAGCCTCCAAAGCTGTGAGTGAAAGGAAACCTTTTCCTTTATAAGTTAGTTTCTCTCTTGTTAGTTATAGTAATGAAAAGCTGATGCAACGGGATCATCTTGATAAGCAGTTTGGTAATCAGAAAAAATGCCTGCTCTTCATACCCTAAGCCAAACAGCATCAGTAGTCACAGTGAGATCTCAGCTATGACATGTAGTCCTCTGACATCACCACAGTAGTTACGGAAGAATACTCAGGTCAGTAACAATGTATGTTTCACTGATTTCCAATGAAATAGATTAGAGGAGGGGGGAAAGGAGAGGGGGTAGGAAGGAGGGAGGGAGGGAAGAAAGGAATATCATTATGTTTTTAGAACTGAATCTACAAATCATATTGAAACTGTTAAAAACATTAAATTTTTTTAAAAATTAAAGAAGGTACTCAGTTTTATTTTTGGGTGAATTTTCTGATTCAAAATGTATGTTGGGTTCTGCTAGGGCTTATTATACGAAGGTACTTCAAAAAGTTCATGGAAAATGGAATTAAAAGATACGTTTTTTTGGGTAAAGAAAATTTTAAATCCATGCATATGAGGAGTCTTCAAAAAGTTCATAGAAAAAATGCATAATATGAAAGAAGCATATACAGATTTCAAAAATTTTTCCCAAAACTTTTTGAAGTATCCTTGTGGGCATCATTATTATATAAAATAGTATCTAAGGTTACCCATCACTAGTATCAGATAAACTTAGTTATAGAAAATTAACTGTCACTTATGCATAGAATTTCTCACCACAGGAAATCATTAGAAAGAGGACTGAGTCAATTTAACATATTTTTCAGCTCCTTGAAAGTGAGTCTCAGCCTTAATTGATGGGCAAATAGATGCACATTCTCTACCCAAAGTTTGAACCTTGATGAAATCTCATCTAAAAAGTGGCCACATGGCCTCCATTGCAGATGTGGATGCCCTGTTAATGTAAAACACTCTTTAACATGGGCACCACCAGTTATTCAAAATACATTTTTACTGTTAAAAGTCTTTCTTACAAGGCTTACCAATATGTTACCTATTTTCTCCCTTCCTTCTTCTATTCTAAACTTTCTTTATCCAAATATAATATCAGGTGTTCTAAAAAAATAACTAGTGGCAATTAGATGACTGAAAAAGAAAGAGAAAAAAAATAGAAGGAAGAAAAATAAGTTGAAACTTGTGATCAAGTTAGTAAGGAAAAGACAGGGCATAGAGCTTTTTTTAAAGATTTTTATTTATTTATTTGAAAGTCAGAGTTACACAGAGAAAAGGAAAGGCAGAGAAAGAGAGAGTGAAAGAGACAGAGGGAGAGAGAAAAGGCGAGAAGTCTTCCATCCGTTGGTTCACTCCTCAGATGGCCGCAATGGCTAGAGCTGCGCCGATCCGAAGCCAGGAGGCAGGAGCTTCCTCTGGGTCCCCTACATGGGTGCAGGGGCCCAAGGTCTTGGGCCATCTTCTTCTGCTTTCCTAGGCCATAACAGAGAGCTGGATTGGAAGTGGAGCAGCCGGGACTTGAACCGTCACCCATATGGGATGCCGGCACTGAAGGCGGCAGTCTTACCTGCTATGCCACAGCACTGAGGGCATAAATCTTGTACACTCACTATGGGGAGGCCCCATTGGACTCTGCAACTCTGTGTCTAAAAAATTAATAGGAAAACATGATCAAAACCTCGATTTATAGAGAACATGGTATAAATAAACCACTGTCAGAAAAATGTAATCATTTAGGTACTGAAGCTTGAAGAATTCAACTCATAAACATCACTCTAAAACAGCTAATACAGTTTAAATTCAGCGGGAAGAGGAGCAAAACTGGTTGCCACAGCATCATGGAGGCACTGATCATGACTCTGAGCTTAACAAGTCCCTTCCTCTGCCCTTTCTATCTGCAGTTCCAGTAGAATGGACCCAGCTCTATACATGGGGAGGCTAGTCAGTTGCCAGGTCCCAATTCCTCACTGAGCTCCAACTCACAAATCATTATTGGACGAGAGGGCTGGAAAGGCCCACTTGGTCCCATGCTTACCAGGGAAGCTGTGTTGCTAAGCAGCTGGTTCTTGGATCCCAGGCTTTTTCAGAACACCAAAGCTGGAAATGTTGGTTACTTCCAGACGAATGAATTTGGAAGTCTTATTGGGGGAGTTTGAAAAGGAAAGTGGCAACCCAGTCATTCTCTGTGGGCACTTAGAAAGGGAAGAGCAGATGGTTGGCTGTCTTGGGTTTTACATGAAAATCTTCAGATTTAGAATTGTCAGGGCATCTTCAAAAGAGATATAAATATAATCATTTACATTTATATGTGTTTGTTAAAAACATTAGCTAATTAAATATAGACATTTAAAATAGGCCACAAGTTTTGAGACTCTTTTTTTATTTTTCACTATTCTAGAAGGTCCAAGGAAAAAGCTTGGACTTCTCTCAAGCATTGAAAAGACTTAGACAAATGCAAAGCTTTAAAACTACTCTGCAGGTTGGGTATGAGTGCCAAGTATGATGTAGCCTGGAATAGGAATGATTGCATTTAGGCCACAGCAGTGATTGACAACCTCAGAGGGCCACTCCAGATCTCTGCAGTCCCCCTCGAACATCATCAGAGTCAACTTGGGTGACAGAGCCCTCACTGACTCTATGTCACTTCAGAGAGCAGATCAAAGAAAGACTGCAAAACACTGCAGCTCTCTCTCTGCCACTGTTTCCTCCCACCCTCCTGTCTCCCCACCCTGGGGGAAGCAACCTAACACATGGAGTGAGCAGCCATATAGTGAAGTCCCACATGATGAGAAACTGAAGCCTTCTCTAGCAGCCTGCAGTAAAGTGAGGCCTACAACAACCACAGGGAATAGTCTGCAAGCAGGTCTTTTTTTAAAAACATAGATAGATAGATAGATAGATAGATAGATAGATAGATAGATAGGAAAAACACAGTCACAGAGAGAAGAGACAGAGACAGACAGGTGTGAGGGGTGGGAAGGAGAGGGAGAGATCCTCAATCCACTGGTTCACTCCCCAGATGGGCACAATAGCCAGGTCTGAGTCAGACTGAAGCCAGGAGCCTGGAACTCCATTCTGTTGTCCCATGTAAGTAGCAGGGCCCAAGTACTTGGACCATCTTCTGTTGCCTTCCAAGGCACATTAGCAAGGAGCTGGATTGGATGCAGAGTAGCCAGTACTCTAAGATGCAATGCCAGTGTTGCAAGCTGAGGCTTAACCCGCTGCACCACAATGCTCCTCCCTGGAAGCAGATCTTTCCATATATTGATTCTAAGTAGATTGTGTAAATCAAAGTTTAAGCCCTAGAACAACCATTAAATATCTATACAAAAATATGAGATAAAATATTTGATAGATAAATTAAAATGGTATACTAGAAAATGTTCAAAAGAAGACAGGAAAGATGAAGAGGGAAACAGGAAAAAAAGCAGATATAAAATTAAAGTTTTATAATAAAATCTAACTATATAAAGATATTAAATGTGAATGGGCTATAAACACCAATTAAAATACAGATTATCAGAATGGCTAAAAAATGGCTCAACTGCATTTTGTCTACAATAAAATTATTTGAAATTTAAGAATATAAAAAGTTAAAAAATGAAAAGAATAAAGACATACCATGCAAACTCTCACTAAAAGTAAGATTGGGTAGTTATATGAATATCAGACAAAGTAGACTTCAGAACAAAGAAAACTACAAGAAGAGAAAGGGACATGACACAATGATAGAAGCTTTAATTGAGCAAAATTGTGTAACATCCTCCCTGTGTATATACCTAACATCAGAGATCAGAAATAGGAGACAGAAAACCTGCAAGCATTCAGAATGAATGAAAATCACCATTGACCAATGGGATCTACTGACCTTTCTAGAATTTTCTACCCAACAACAGCAGATAAGCATTCTTCTCAAGTGTACTTGTAGCATTCACTAAGATAGGTCTTATCATGAAGGGAGTGGAGGTGAGAATTGGAGTGACATTTCACAAGAAGTGAAATAATTAAATCATAAATCAATGTCCAAAGCCTAATATCATAAAATATTAAAACATAGGAGAAAATGTTTGTTGTGGGGAGCAACTCGGACTAGACTAAGTTACTGGAATTAAGACTTATTCTATGCATCTGCCCTCCCACAATATGGCGCTGAGAAGGGAGTAACAACTTCTACGCAGCTGCCTCTCGCCAATTTGATTGACTGAGCTGCAGGAGCTGATCCTGCTCCTGATTGGAGGAGAGCAGCGTACTCGGTGTGCGGGCAACCGAGTTGGGATTGGTGGAAGAGGACTATAAAGGAGGAGAGAGACAACATGCACCAGGAACATCTATCTGAAGGAACACCTGTGCAGCCCCCGAGAGAGCCGGCCGGCGGTGTGCCGCTCCCCCGCGGAAGTGGGGAAAGTGGCCAGGGGGAACCGCCCTTCCATGGAGGTGGAAGGGTCGGTAGCCAACCCGGGAAGAACCAGCAGCAAACCCGGGGAGGGCCGAGCAGACAAAAGAACAGCGCAGGGTCCTGTGTTGTTCCTCCACGAAGAGGGGGAGCGACAGTTTGTGATCTGGGGTTAAGCATTCTTAGACGTGAAACAAGCCAAAGTACTCTATCATAATTGATAAATGGACTTCATCAAAATTAAATACAGTTAGCTCTCCCTATCTGTGTGTCTTGCAATTGTGGATTGAACCAACAACAGATCCAAAATATTTTTAAAATTATTTCTGAACTGAAAGTGTGCTGACGTTTTTCATTGGCATTATTCTCCAACCAATATGCTGTAAAACTATTTGTATAACATTTACATTTTATTGGGTGTTATAAGTACTCTAGAGGTGATTTAAAGCATACAAGGGACGTGGGTCAGTTGTGTTTGAATGCTACGCCATTTATGTGTGGGCTTCAGCATCCATGCGCTTTGATGTCCTTGGGATGGGATCTTTCCTGGAATCAGTTTCCACAGCTACCATAACTGCGTTTTTGCTGTGCGAAAGAAATTACTGAAAAAATTTTAAAAAGAAAAAAAAAACAGTCTGCAAACTGTGTGAAGATCTTTGCAGATCATATATCCAATGAAGGCATTGTATTCAGAATTTATATAAAAATGCTCAAAACTTAATGGGAAGCAAACAACCCAATTAAAAATTGGGCAAAACACTTGAACACATTGCATCAAAGAAAAAAATAAGGAAGATACGTAACCTATGAAAAGGCAGCAGGAATGGTTCTTAGGGAAATGCAAGATTAACTCATGCTAGAACACCACCACTCCTCTATAAGAATGGCTAAAAATTTAAAAAATGCTAAAACCTAGTGCTGACAAGGAAGCAGGGCAGCTGGAAGTCTTAGGTGTGGGTGGAGGGAATGTGAACTGGCATTTCAAAACAGGGAGAGCAGTTTGGAAGCTTCTCTTAAAGTTAAACACACATTTCTTCTAAAATACAGCAATTCCTGAGCATCTGCCGTAAAGAAATGGAGAGAACGTGTTCACCCTGACCTCTCTACGTGAATGTTTCTAGCAGCCCCATTCAGGTCTGCCCAAAGTTGAAACAGTGGATCCGTAGGTGAATGAATGAATTATGGCACATCAACATGATGTAATACTATAGCAACAGGAAGAAATAAGCTATGGACCAGAAACACGAAATAATAGTAAAGGGATCTTTTGCAGAAAGGAAACCAGAACCCAAGTGTTCGGTGCTGTTCGATTCCTTCATCTGACATATGTGCAAGGTCAGAACTGTAGGCAAAGAGAAGAGATCCCTTGTGGATTGTGGTTGCACATAGACTCCAAAGAGAATTCTGTGGGTAGTGGACTGGTTCTCTATCCTAATTGTGGTGCTAGTTACATGCACCTATATCTGTGTTAAAAATAAGTAGCTTTGTACAAGTGAGAAAAAAAATTTCAAAAATTAAGAGAAAATATTACAAGCAATCACTTAGTATATCTTTTAAAAAGAAATGAAAGCTACTAGCCATAAGTATAATGGTACTTGGAAACACTTAAATTCTTACTGAAAATCAGAGGATTTGAGACATTTAAGACTCTTTGGTGAGCAGCCATGTTCAGCCTGGATCCTTCTCTCTGGCACTTCCCTGTAGCTGAGGACATTTCCAGCATCTTTCTTGCTGCCAGGAGGGCAGTGACAGGTGAGTCGTACAAATCACAGTGAAGGCTGAAGCAAAGCTGTGTGCGCGTCTGACAAGGCAGCTGATGTGGAGGAAACGGGCTGCCTGCCCAGGAGGGCTCCTCTGCAGGCCACCACCCACCACCGCGGAGACAGGCTGCCCCCAGCGCTGCACAGAGGCAGACCCCGTGGAAACCAACAGGATGCGGTGGTTCACTTCACAGGGGAGAAGCCCCGTGCGAAATGTGCCGCTCCCCCGAGTGCATCGCGGGAAAGGGCAGGAGGCAAGAGGTTCAGGGGCAGCCTGAAGCTCTCCTGCAGGACACACGCATTTCCTAAACGACATTAGTACACGAAGACCCAAGACGAGCAATGGTGTGGCGAGGGTGAACGTTGATATCCAGGTGGAGAGTTTGATCTAGTTATAAAAAACAATCACAGCACATTTTTGTATGAAACAGCTAAGTTGGAAACATACCTTTTGTATATAAAATATATACTCGGCAGCCATTAAATCAAATAAGACAGCTCTTTACGTGCCAGCGTGATTTTGCCTAGGAGCTTTATATTGTTCTGAATGAATCCGTTCCGCTCAAAAATATTTTTGTATGAATTTATATATAATATGTGATAGTACTGCAAGTTTAAGAAAATGTAAGTTTATTTTGAAATCCACCCAGATTTTTTTCAAAATCTACATTTCCCATGAACTTTTTAATATACAGATAATCTAGCTAAAATGGGAGTGTGTGCATGTGTGTGTGTGTGTGTGTGTAAAGGAAAAACAGAAAATATTAATGGATTACCTCTAAGGTGGACTACCTTGTCAGAGATAAATAAAGGAGAAAAACGGAAGCCTTTCGATCTTTCTTTTTAAAGATGTATTTATTTGAAAGGCAAAGTGACAGAGAAGAAGGAGATTCCATCCACTGTTTCGCTCCCCAAATGGCCACAACAGCTGGGATGGGACCAGGCTGAAGTCGGAAGCCAAGAGCTCGCTCCTGGTCTCCCATGTGAGAGTCAGGGGCCCACGCACTGGGGCCATCTTCTTGTGCCTTACCAGGCACAGGAGCAGGGAGCTGGTGGGGAACAGAGTACTTGTGATCAAATTGCCATCTGATACGGGAAGTCAGCATCACATGTGGGAGCTTAACCTGCTGTGTCGCAACACATGTCCTCCTCTTATTATTTACAACTCAAGGAAATGCTTCCCATCCCAGATGGACACCTGCACACTTACAGTATTCTAACATGAAAGAAAAAAGGACTTAGATCAATGTTAACTCTGGTTGTCTTAATCTGATAAAATGATATATAACCTTTATCTTCTTTGTACTTTTTTGGTGTTACCAGAATTTCTCCAGTAAATTAGTATAGCATTGGAATATTGTAAAACATCGTCAAAATTAGCATCGAATAGAACAAAAGCCAGAACTGTGCTATCATGTTACTTTATAGAGCACTTAAACTACAGTTAAGGCAAGGTGGTGTGGCAGGTGAAGCTGCTACCTGCCTGCCAGCATTCCATAGGGGCTCCAGTTTGAGTCCAGGCTGCTCCATTTCCAATCCAGCTCCCTGCTAATGGCCTAAGAAAGCTCTTGAGGATGGTCCAAGTGCTTGGGCCCCTGCTTTCGACCTGGGGGGACCTGGAAGAAGCTCTTGTCTCCTGGTCTCCACCTGGCCCAGCCCTGCCCATTGTGGCCACCTGGGGAATGAACCAGCAAAGGGAAGATTCTCTCTCTCTCTCTCTCTCCCCCCCCCCTCCCTCCCTCCCTCTCACTCCCTCCCTATGTATAATTCTGATTTTTCAAATAAATAAATCTTTAGAAAATTAAATATGTACTTTTCAAGTTCTCACACATATTCTCAAGCTGCTTAGGTAAATCTAGTCTGCTAAAATACATGAAAGATTTTTAGAAATATTAGAAATTTGCTCAAATTTTATGAATAAAGCTGTTTTTCCAATATTTAAAAAAATCCATTTTTACTTTCTAAATCACCCCTCAGGACTTGGAACCCTATCCTCTTACTCAGTGTTGCTGGTTATTTGTGGTTCCTGGTCACATAGTTCGGTGGTGTGGTCACAGATATGCTGAGGGATTATAGAATAACGAACAAACCCCAACCTGGCAGCTTACACGGCGCTCGTCTGCTTCTTGCTCATCTGCACGGTTGCGCTACACGCCCGTCCGTCGGTGGTTGCCTGGGACCCTGACCTGATTCATTGCCCCTCAGTAACTCAGGCTGAGGGGTGCTCCATCTCTGTTTTCATATTTGCTGATGCAGGGGAAAGGGAATGTGATAAGTCAGATTATTGGGTTTAAAAAATTACTCTCTGACGTGATGTGAGTCACTTCCCCCCGCAGATTCACAAGCCGAAGGAAGTCAAATGACTACCTAACCTCGGAGGGGCAGAAAATAAAATGCTACCGTTAACTCCAAAGGAGGAAGGCCAGACGCTTCCAATGAACAGAGCCGACGACACCCAAAGTCAGAACGACGGGGTAAACAACAGCTAGCATCAGCAGGAATCCCATGGATTTAACCCATTAATTCATTTTTCACATTGTGTGATTAAAAAAATAACACATTTTCTAGTGCCTCAAAACTGTTGTTTGTAAAACAGGAACTTGACAGATTTTTTTTTCATTTTTCTCTAAAGAAAATAAAAGCAATTTTTAAGCCAGTTGGCCATTTTCAGATAACAGTCACTAGCAGGAAATTTATAAAAATATTTTAGAAAAAAAAGATTTTCATTAAGCTAACCAGAAGTACTGCCATTAGCAAGATTTTTAAAGTATTCATGTGCACTTGGTTTATCTAGCTATGTGCTTATTTACTTTGCCATTTTATTTTTGAATGCCTACTAATTGCTATGGATTTGGACACAAAATATTCAGTATCAACCCTCTGAACATTTGTCATCAATGCTAATGAGTGAGCATCATCAACAAAGTCAAAGATAAATAAGAAATAACCTGAATCTGCGTGGAATTGTGCATATACCAGCTTCTGAGTGATTTTAACATAGATCCCACGGCTGAGGGATACAGCATATGACTCGAGTATAGTTTCCTAGGGTTAACATGGGCACTGTACCTTAGGAACTTACTAAGGAGAGCAAACAATTATGAAAACGTACACGCTCATAGAAGCAGAGGTTTTGACCTTGAGATAACATTGATAGGGAATCACACGTAAGGCTTTCTTCTGTCCACCCCATCTCATCTGGATGTCTGCGTTTTATTCTCTGTTCACCTCTGACAGTCACTATTGGAAGGACTTGTTACTTCAGGGTGTGGACACTGTGTTTTACAATTCCAAAGGATTTATCAAAGATAAGAGCTCTTCTGTTACATGTAGGAAATAGATACGCCGCTTATTCTCAAACATCAGAGCAACCAATGTCTCAAGCTTTGAAATTCTCCAAAGCTGACACTGTCGCTGTTTGCAGTCATGTGCTTTAGGCCACTCCTAAAAATGTTCCAGGGTCCAGTTTTGAAATTGGTCGTTAATACAATACTTAAATCTTGGCATTTGGGAATAATTTTTCTTTTCAAAAAAGATCATCCATTGAATTAAAAAATATATAATGGGAAATAATGTGTATCTAATTATTAATGTACTATAGAAATTAGCTTTTATATTGCAATTTATATTGCAATTACCTTCTTTGTGTTATAAAGCAGAACAATGCAGAAGAAGAACTTCTTTATTAATGCCTAATAGCATGGTAATTTAAAATATTCAAGTCTCTTTAATAAGGTAGTGTATGAAATGTTACTTAATTTGACAAGATTAATTATACAATTAATTTAAGACTGCTCTCAATTAAATTAGTAAAAATTCTTAAGCTTGCTGCTTTTGAAAAGTGTGCTGGAATCTAGCATGAAGTGAGATACCTATTAAACATGATATTAATTAGACTGAGATGGAATAATGCATGTTTTGTTAATATAAAGGGCATTGTCAGAGAGTTGATAAAAAGGCATTATTTCATTACTCCAATAATAATAACACCCCAGCCCTCTGAGCAATTTAGGAAGGTCTACAAAAATAATGGAAACCATAGTAGGCTGGGATGAAGCTCCAAAGTACTCAAGACATCAACAATGAAAATAACAAAACTCTTACCCTGGCAGGCTGGGCTCTGTACTGGGGGTTCTGTTAGAGCACTGCCAGGGGGAACAGCCTGAGGTCGAATTACCTTAGTGAATTCACTGTGGGCCTCAATCTATTCTTCAGTTTTCTGTTCCAAAAGCTTAACCTCGTCAGAGTTCCAGGGTTACTTAGATCCACGTCAACCGAGACATACTAATTAAATTCACAACTCACTGCAGTATAATCAAGAAAATCTTCATTTATGCATTTACAATAGAAGAATCTAATCGACCCTTTTGGGGAACAGAAACCCCAGCTCCTATATCTGCAGTGAGCAATGTCATGATCTCAGAGGGCTCTATTGATCTGAAATAGTTGTTCAGTGTACAAATAAGTGTCGAGAATAAACGATTCAGGTGGTTGGCCTCATTCCTACCCCACTACATAAAGCACCTCCCTAATGATTACAATATTCCTATTGCTCAGGTTTCTCTCTGTCCCCACCCCATCCATCCTTTCCTCTCCATGGAGGACTCTGTCCTAATTCTGTGGCTGAAGAATAAAAGGGTGGGGGTGGAGCTGATAATGTGAAAATTATAATGTTCGGTTGTTCACACTGTGCAAAACTGAATAGGAAGTGAGGACTGCAAAACTGGGAGAAAACCCATTGATTTGGGTACAATTAAGTCTGGTCCTGAGCCAGGAATCATTCTAAATGTTAGCTGTAACTTCACATGATTTTCATGGCAAGCGTGGAATTTTGTAATTCAAGGCTTATACTAGTAGGAGAAACTGAAGCACCTGGCAAGTTGACCCCAGTGGCTCCCTGCAGTGGAGTTGGTGAAGACACGCGTTTTTACCAGCTTATGGCAAGGGAGGAGATGCTGTTTCCTTTGGGGTGGTGAAGAATTGCATCCAGGCTGTGGCTTCGGGTGCAACACGATAACTCATCGGAGGAGTGTTACAGAGGTAGCATGTGGACGGCGTGTAACAACACTGTAAAAAAATCTCCAAACACCATTCCAAAGGATACGAGTAATGCCTGTGGTTTAAATAAATGAGGAAAAAAGAATAAAACACAATTTCTTGTAAGAGTTTAAATGAATCATTTTACTCAGTGTACAAATGCAGACTGAGCCAGTGATTAATCGAGGTTTCAGATGAAAGCAGCCATGGAAATACCTTTTTTCTAAACTCATCATTTTCAGCTGTGAAAGAAAGTGCCATGTAATTGAAGTTTACACAATTAGTGGAAGAATTTGAGCTCAAATCCTGGCTTTTTGACACTCAGTCTCATGTATTTTTTATTATGCCATGTCACTAGGTAAATTCTATAAGATTGAGCACAGCAAAATTAACTGTAAATAGAAAAACCTCTTAAATTGCAAAAAATCACTGGCAAATGTTCTTCTTGTTGTAGTGTGTATCCTCAATGGGCAGTTGTTCCATAGTGATGATCATTATGGAAACAATAGCCTGCATTTACCAAGTGTTTACCATGTGCCTGCCATCTTTCTAAGAACAGAGCCGAGTTTTCCGCAAACGAGGAGAAGGCTCTAAGACACATAATACAATTAAGATTCTTAGCATATAGCTGAAGGAGCATCTCGTTAGTATTTGCAGTCTACATGCATCATACTCTTCCATCCAGCAGCTTCGCGGGTACTTAAAAGTGAACTGATTAAAATGCACCACACATGTATTAAAATTTCCATCTTACAGTTCTCGTTGACTCCACCCGAGTGGAATGCTTAAATAAAAACAATATAAATATCCTCAGAGCTTAACAGGAAATAGAAAAGACTCTTCAAATGGAGTTGATCTATCTATCTTCTATCATGTATCTGTCTGTGTTGGCTCTATTGGCATTTTACACACACACAAACACACACACACACACACACTTTCACTTCTGATCAAACCAGTATGATCTTCTCAAGTCTCCACAGTGCAGCCATTTCTGAGAATAATGGGTTACCTACAGAGACATTAAGTATTTAGCAGCAGCTCACCAAGCTACTGCTACCTGGGGATATTTAATGGGGTTAAAAAGGAAGTGTCATGGTGTTTTCCAAGTGCACAATTTGTTTTAAGGAAGATTCTAAGCAGAAAGTTATTCTTTCCGTCAGAAGCCACTGAAGGGACGTCGCGGTGTCATCCCGTATAGAAGGGCACTGCTGACCTTGGACAATGCAGCAACCAAGTGCAGAGGAGAGGGTTCCAGGCAGACGGGAAAGCACCCACCCACAGGCTGCACCTTCAGATCACAATGCAGCAGAACAGCCTTTCTGGAGCAAGTCACATACAAGGCCGAGAACTGTGGTTCAGGCAGGAACTTAGCAAACAGGAGCTCAGTGAACGCTGAGGGCTGGGCCTACAGGAAGTGGATGGAGAGTTTAAGATAGGGAAGTCACAGAGAGGACTCAACCGGTGGAAACTTGACATTCCTTTAGCCCAGTTTTCTCAGCAGGAGGGTGCAATGTCTAATATCAGGTTCACTGTGTATCCTTCATAATTTCTCATATATACAAATACCTGTGTGTATAATGGGACTCTTACATTGATAAAAGTTGCTTCTTTGCAAGTTTAGAGAAAACGCCGAATTCAAACACTGTGGAAATATGTTCTTTTGATTCATAAAATACATAACCAGTGGGTAGCTACCTCCAGGTGTAATGTTCATTGAGGAAGGAACAGCTTGGGTATGTTGAAATCTTACTGTGCGCCTGGAGTTATTGTAAGCACTTTGTATGTTTCATTTAATCCCTTCCATGATGCTGTGTGGCAGGGTCTCTGATTACTGCCATTTTATAAAAGAGGAAATTGAAGATAAGTCAGTCGCCCAAGATCATGTAATTAGAAATTAGTGGATTCGATTTCAAATCCTGATAGCCTTAATCACCACCAATGCTGCAGACAGGCCCCCAGGCACCCATGCAAAGGACACAAGTGACTTTAATACAGGAGAGGAGAGGAGAATCTGTTTGGGCACCTGAGCCACAGAGAGCAGGGTACCCAGAGACAAACTGAAGCCCAGGGTCGAGCTTCTTCAAGGATCCCACAAGGACAGCATCGTGTCTGGTCCTTTCAGAAACGCTGGCCTACCCACTACCTTGGGGAGCTCCAGACCCTGCTGGCAGCCAGCCTCTCTCCTGAAGGCTGGCCAGGGCTTGCCTGTTTGCAAGGCATCTTCAGCTGGCGAAAACTCCAGCATGTCCCGAGGAGTGGTCAGAGTTTCCATTCGCGGATGAAGTAGCCAGGATCCAGGCGTCAGTGCTGTTGAGGCCTGCTCTTGAGCACTACAACAAATAAACAGACTATTAAACTGCAGGATGGGGAGCAAGTCTAACTCATCTGTGTTTGTTCAAAACTGAGTCTCATCAAAATAACAAATAATCACATTTCACTTTGTTGAGGTTGCCCTCAAAATAGTTAAGAATATACGTTTGGAAATAACTGATATTTTAAAAATTTACTAATGCTTTTATCCCTTGACCTACCATCAGTTCTACTTGTCAGAATCAGCCTCAAAGATAGAGTGACAAAAATGCACAATGATTTATGGATAAGGTTATTTAGTTCGGTATCATTTGTAATAGCAAAAGAAAGGAAAGAATTCAAAAGTCTCTCAATAAGGGGCTGCTCCAATAAGCTCTGGGACGGCCATGCCGAAGAATTCTATGCAGATGTAAACATGAATAGTAAAAACCTTTATGTGCCATTGTGGCAAAATCTCTAGGGATATTGTGTTCAGTAAAGAAATAGAAATTCAGAGAACTGTACACAGTCATTCCTGGACATTCAAGTATTTGTTCCTGACTCTCATGCATACCGAATTACTCAGGTGTCCAAGTCCTTGTGTGGAATGGCATAATATTTCCATATAGCCAACACACATCCTCCTGTGTACTCCAAGTCCTCTCCGGGTTCTAGTAATACCCAATATGAGTGCTGTGCTAACAGTTGCTATACTGTATCATGTAGAGAATGATAACAAGAAGAAACTTTGCACTAGTTCAATACAGATGAATTCTTTTTCACATATTTTTCAGTCCTCGATTGCGTGAATCCACAAATGTGGAACCTGTAGATGTAGACAGCTCTCTGTATATATAAGATGATACTTGGGAGCTGGTGGTGTGGTGTAGCAGGTAAAACTGCCGCCTGTAACACCACCATCGCATATGGGTGCTGGTTTGTGTCCTAGCTGCTCCACTCTGATCCAGCCTCTTGCTAATGGCCTGGGAAAGCAGTGGAGGATAGTCCAAGTGTTTGGGAGCCATTTGGGGAATAAACTAGTGGATGGAAGTTTATTTCCCTGTCACTCCCTTTCCCTCTCTCTCTCTCTCTCTCTCTGTAACTCTGACTTTCAAATAGATAAATAAAATTCGTAAAAAAAAATGGTATTTGAGGGCAAAAAGGGAGAAATACAGTTCACACATACACACCCATATTTGTACAAAGAAGCACTGGAATGGCATATAAGAATTGTATACAATGTTATTATAGGAGGAAGCAGGGATGGGTATACAGGAAACTTGGATGGAAGGAAGACTTCTCTGGAAATAACTTTTTTAGGTTTCAGAAAGCTTTGTTGAGATATAATTAACAGACAACAAACAGCGTATGTTTAAAAGTAGAATTTGACGAGTATGACTAAAGAATACACCTGTGAAACCACCACTATAATTGAGATAATAATATATCCATCAAC
Source organism: Oryctolagus cuniculus (assembly GCF_964237555.1). NCBI lineage: Eukaryota > Metazoa > Chordata > Mammalia > Lagomorpha > Leporidae > Oryctolagus > Oryctolagus cuniculus. The sequence goes on along the minus strand of NC_091436.1, from coordinate 11,806,680 downwards.
ACATGAAGTTTTCTTTGGCACCTTTGTAATATCTCCCTTCAGCTCCTCCCCTGATCCAACCTCCCGCACCCACCCCTCTGTGGTCTCCAAGCAGTCACTGGTCTGCTTTCTGTCACTATAGATTAATTAGCATTTTCTAGAATTGCATATAAGTGGAATCTTACAATATGTAATCTTGTTGTATTTGGCTACGTTCATTCAGCATAATCATTTCAAGAGTCATCCAACTTTTGGGTGTATTAATCATTCATTTCTTTTTATTGCAAGGTAGCGTACCCTTGTATAGATGCTCCACAATTTGTTTATCCAGTCAATGATTTATGAGCATTTCCCCACAGGTTTGGGCTATTGCAAATTAAGCCGCTCTGAATATTCATGTGTAAGTTCTGTGTGCACATACGCTTTCATTTCTCCTGGGTAAATACCAAGGAGAGGAATCTCTGGGTGATAGGATCAGGATGTGTTGAAATTTTAAGAAATTGGGCGATGCTTGGCTAAGTGGCTGTGTTGCTTTCCATGAACTACAGCAGTGAGAGTCTCCATTCCTCTGCCTCCTTCCCGCAGCCTCCCTGTCTTCTGGATTTTAGACACTCCAGTAGGTGCTCACTGCTGCCTCACTGTGGCTCTCCTTGCCGTCCCCGGAGGACGGCGATGTTTGTAACGTGTTCACGTGTTTAGTTGGCAGACGCGTCTTCTTGCTTGGTGACGTGTCTTTCAGTCTTTCCAAAATTTTTTAAACTTTTTAAATTTTAACTGGTTTTTAACAGATTCAATATAATTCGCAGATACAATTCTAATGACATTCCCTCCCTCCCTCTCTCCTTCCTTCTGAATCCTCCTCTCTTAATCCTTAATTTTTCCTTTCTTTCTTTTTTAGTTTTTCAGATAAACATCTTTTAAATTTATATTACAGTAAAAAAGCTTAATGCTTACAAAATAAGAGGTTTAACAAGTAAAAATCAAAAAGACTCCAGGTTAGTGGGAATATAGACAGTGACTATAGATAATAATTGAATGGAAAAGTGACCATTTCACCCATATACAGTTAATTTTAAAGTAATCCAGACTATTTCTGCTCAGTTTTTAATTGTATTAGTTAGTTTCCTAATATTGAGTTTGAAGAGTCCTGTATATATTTTTATTTAAACAGTGAGTTATCTTTGAAGGAGATATTTTACATATAAAATAAATTTTAAAAACGCTTTCATTGTTCTTTGTTCCTTTTTATAAATCCACATATTTCCTCTGTGTGTTTCATTCTGTATAGCTTCAACTACTGTGTCTTCAGGTTCACTATTTTTTTTTTCTTCTGCTAAGTCTAATTTGGCATTGATCCCATCTGGTCTATTTAAAATATCAAACTCTATGATTTTTATCCATAGGAGTCAGTTGGGTTCTTTTATTCTTTTATTTTACAACTTCCACTAACTTTTTAAACCTGTGGTAGAACACAAAGTATTTTTCTAGGTTTTTCATCACTAATTTTAATATCCTTATAGGTTCTGTAAGAATTGTGATTGCTTGTTCTCTGGTTATATTTTTCTACTTTTTTGCATGCCTGGTAATTTTTTTGTTACATACCAGAGATAATTCCTTTTACCTCATCATCGTGCTTGATAATCTTTGCATTCTTGTCAACATTCTTAAGATTTATTCTGATGCAGTTAAATTACTTGGAAACATTTTGGGGGTCTTGTTTTTCAAATTACTAGGCAGGGCCAGATCAGTGTTAATGCAGAGCTAGTTATTTCCGATTATCAAGGCGAGAGCCTCTGGGTACCCTGATGCTCTGTGAATGATGAGATCCGCAGGCTGGCTGGTGGAAATGGTCTCTCATCCCTCAGAACGTTGTCCCGGGCCTTGCACAGTGTTTGCACACTCCTGCACGGATCAGCACGCTGCTGAGGACTCTGCGGGGGGTAGATCCCCTGGATTCTCCTTTTGCACAGATCGTTTGTCTTACCTACTCTGCATAGCGATCTCCAGCTCCATTGTTTCCCTGCCTTCCTGGCTCTCGTTTATTAAGACTGGAGCACCCTGCCTAGGCCCCCTCAGGAGGCAGTAAGCCCAGTCAGTTATAGGGGCCTCTCACTGGCTTCTGCCTCGCAAAGATCAGTGTTCTCAATGCATGATCTCCAGTATCTTCAAGAGCATTGCTTTACATATCTTGTCCAGCGTTTTAATTGTTTCAGGAGGAGGGTAAATCCAACCCTGTTTCCCTAACTAGACCAGATGCAAAATCCTTCTATTATGTAGCTTAGCCTATTTAATACCTAAACCGTAAAGACAAAAGTAACATCTGAAAACTGATAAAAACTGAAATAAATTAGCATAATTACACATCACATTAATGTCACACCACACAAAAAAATAATTATCCTAAGTCATTTCAGAGCACACAATTTTGTCTCTGTTTCCTTCCTGGTGTATGATTTAAGGATGCATATGGGTGCAAGAGAATCTGAGACTTTATTTAGAAGTATAATTTTAATGGTAATAGTGATAATGTTATCTTAATCTCTATATATAATAGCATAAAGTAAATAATAAATTGTGCTAATATGATTAAGGCTGAAATTTTTTCCATATGAGAAAATAAAAATATAATATTAAAAGAAACACTGTTAATATTGACTTATAAATATAAATACAAATTCCTAATTAATTTTCTTTTCAAACATACTTGCCTCCTAGTTTTGTGCATTGAAATGGGCCAGAAGAAATGACAGCTTAAGTGTAATTGACATACCAAGGGTACAGATTTTGGAGATCAAAGGACCATTTCCCTTGAAAATAACCCAGACTCTTTGGAGGAATGGCTGATTTCTCCAGGTTTGACCTAGTGAAATACAAAATGAAGCTGGTCCTCTTATTGTGCCCTAAAGCAAGCAAACTTAGAAATGGAATATGTGAGTAAGTAATCTGGGGTCTCCCACCAAAGACAGGATAATTTCAGCATCAATAAGAATACTTAATACAACACAGTACACAAAAACTTGTGAGTTCCTCATGAAAAAGAAAGAAAATAAACGCAAAACCAAAGCCATCTCACTAGTCCAAGTGATCAGTTTCAGTTCACAGTTGATCACACTGATAGGTCTAAGAGTCAAAGGGATCACATAAACAAGAATAGTGTCTGCAAATACTAACTGATAGAATAAAAAAGGAGAGAATGATCCAACATGGGAAGTGAGATACACAGCAGACCCATAGAATGGCAGATGTCCTAAACAGCACTCTGGCCTCAGAATCAGCCCTTAAGGCATTCGGATCTGACTGAAGAGCCCATGAGAGTATTTCAGGCATGGAAAGCCAAAACACTCTGGCAAAAAAGAAAAGAGGACCTAAATGAAAGATCTCTGTGAGTGAGATCCCAGTGGAAAGAACAGGGCCATCAAAGAAGGAGGTACCTTTCTCTGAAGGGAGGAGAGAACTTCCACTTTGACTATGACTTTGTCTAAATAAGGTTGGAGTTGGCAAACTCAAAAGGCTTCCATAGCCTTGGCAGCTCATGACAAGAGCCTAGGGTGATTACTGAGGCCATAAACAAGAGTGTCAATTTGTTAAGTCAACAACAGGAGTCACTGTGCACTTACTTACTCCTCATGTAGGATCTCTGTCCTTAATGTGTTGTTCAATGTGAATTAATGCCATAACTAGTACTCAAACAGTACTTTACACTTTGTGTTTCTGTGTGGGTGTAAACTGTTGAAATCTTTACTTAGTATATACTAAATCGATCTTCTGTATATAAAGATAATTGAAAATGAATTTTGATGTGAATGGAATGAGAGAGGGAGTGGGAGATGGGAGGGGTGCAGGTGGGAGGGAAGTTATGGGGGGGAAAAGCCATTGTAATTCATAAGCTGTACTTTGGAAATTTATATTTATTACATAAAAGTTTAAAAAACATAAATACAGCTTTATTGTGTACCAATGAGAAAATGGAACACCAATGTATTCGAAAATAGCTCTAAGAGGAAAGAATTCAGCCGTTTACCCTACCTTTCCAAATTAGCTATATTACTAAAGTTCCAGGAGAAGGCAAGCTGTTTTCCACAGTCATCTCCTAGCGAGCTCTCAGTACTCTGCCCTCTGAAACTTGGAAGCATAAATAACAAGTAGGATTGTGCTTTTATCAAAAGACAAGTATAAGTGTGGACAGAGTAAAACCAGACGGGAGTTTTTGCTTGTTTATTCTTATATAAATACCACACGTTAATGTCCCACTGTGTTTTTTTTTTTTTTTGACAGGAAGAGTGGACAGTGAGAAAGAGAGAAACAGAGAGAAAGGTCTTCCTTTTGCCGTTGGTTCACCCCCCAATGTCTGCTGCAGCTGGCGTACTGCGCTGATCCGAAGCCAGGAGCCAGGTGCTTCTCCTGGTCTCCCATGTGGGTGTAGGGCCCAAGAACCTGGGCCATTCTCCACTGAACCCCCAGGCCACAGCAGAGAGCTGGCCTGGAAGAGGGGCAACCGGGACAGAATCTGGCGCCCCGACCGAGACTAGAACCCAGGGTGCCGGCGCTGGAGGCAGAGGATTAGCCTATTGAGCCGCAGCACCGGCCATGTCCCACTGTTAAGAGGAAGATACAACTCCGGCAAATGGGCAAGGCTCTTTAAACCTAAGAGCCTGATCTCTCCTTTATGGTACAGTATCCATTTGTGGAAAATTATGCTAGCTACCAGTGCATCATTGGGGAATAAGTATGGTGGTGTATTTTATCATATTGAAACAATACAATGAAAAATAAAAAAAATTTGTAGACTCTGAGTATATGTATAAACATTTCCCTGTGGGCTTAGAGGCAATGGTGGCCTCAGGCTATGTGCTAACCCAAGAAGATGACATGTATATGCATGTAGCACAAGGTAAAAACAAAGAGAGTAAAGAGTAAAAATATTCTTAACACATACCTCAGCAAAATTCGATGTAAAATAAAACAACATTCTATGTAAAATAAAAATCAGACATGGCAAAAAGTAAAGAGTTAAAATTTTAGAAAATTAGGAGCAAAATATTTTTTTAACTTTTATTTAATGAATATAAATTTCCAAACTACAGCTTATGGATTACAATGGCTTCCCCCCCATAACATCCCTCCCACCCGCAACCCTCCCCTTTCCCACTCCCTCTCCCCTTCCATTCACATCATGATTAATTTTTGATTCTCTTTATATACAGAAGATCAGTTTAGCATACATTAAGTAAATATTTCAACAGTTTGCTCCCACACAGAAACATAAAGTGAAAAATACTGTTTGAGTACTAGTTATAGCATTAAATCTCAATGTACAGCACACTAAGGACAGAGATCCTACATGAGGAGTATGTGCACAGTGACTCCTGTTGTTGACTTAACAAATTGACACTCTTGTTTATGGCCTCAGTAATCACCCTAGGCTCTTGTCATGAGCTGCCAAGGCTATGGAAGCCCCCTGAGTTCACCGACTCTGATCATATTTAGACAAGGCCATGGTCAAAGTGGAAGTTCTCTCCTCCCTTCAGATAAAGGTACCTCCTTCTTTGATGACCCGTTCTTTCCACTGGGATCTCACTTACGGAGATCTTTCATTTAGGTTTTTTTTTTTTTTCCCCAGAGTGTCTTGGCTTTCCATGCCTGCAATACTCTCATGGGCTTTTCAGCCGGATCTGCATGCCTTAAGGGCTGATTCTGAGGCCAGAGTGCTGTTTAGGACATCTGCCATTCTATGGGTCTGCTGTGTATCTCACTTCCCATGTTGGATCGTCTTTCTCTTTTTTATTCTATCAGCTAGTATTTGCAGACACTATTCTTGTTTATGTGATCCCTTTGGTTCTTAGTCCTATCCTTATGATCAATTGTGAACAGAAATTGATCACTGGGACTAGTGAGATGGCATTGGTACATGCCACCTTGATGGGATTGAATTGGAATCCCCTGGTATGTTTCTAATTCTACCGTTTGAGGTAAGTCAGCTTGAGTATGTCCCGAATTGCACATCTCTTCCCTCTCTTATTCCCACTCTTATATTTAACAGCGATCACTTTTCAGTTAAGTTTCAGCACTTAAGAATAATTGTGTATTGATTACAGTATTCAACCAAAAGTATTAAGTAGAACAAACAAAAAAAAAATACTAAGAGGGATAACATATTAAGTTGCTCATCAACAGTCAGGGCGAGGGCTGATCAAGTCACCGTTTCTCATATTGTTCATTTCACTTTAACAGCTTTCCTTTTTGGTGCTCAGTTAGTTGTCACCTATCAGGGAGAACAAGTGGTATTTGTCTCTTTGGGAGCAAAATATTAAACCACAGATCTTTTTGTAGAAACTTACTTGATATACAGCAATATATTTCAGTGTTTTGAGCCAGCTATTGTGGGACGGCAGCAACAGAGGACTAGCCATGTGACTAGTTTGGGCAAGTTACCCAACTTTTCTGGGCATCAGTTAACTCACCTGTGATATGATGTCGATGCTGTGGCGCAGCAGGTTAAGCTTCTGCCTGAAGGGTCAGCGTCCCTAATGGGCACCAGTCCCAGCGGCTCCACTTCCAATCCAGCTTCCAACTAATAAGCCTGGGGGAGCAACAGAAGATGGGCCAATGCTTGGGACTCTGCACCCACATGGGAGACCTGGAAGAAGCTCTGAGCTCCTAACTTCAGCTGGCCCAGCCCCAGCCATGGCAGTCATCTGGGGAGTGAACCAGTGCATGGAATACCTCTCTCTCTCTCTCTCTCTCTCTCTCTCTCTAACTTTGACATTCAAATAAATAAATAAATTTTTTAAAAAGCTCTTGGAAAAAGGAAAACCTAAAGACAAGTTTTTGTTGGTGCCAAAAATTTGGAAACCCATGCACAGGCTTTCATGACATGCATTTTCATGGATTTTTTTGAAGACCTCCCATATGGGGTCGTCAGTTGCACCGACAACAAGAGTTTATTGGCAAGACTTAATGAACTGTTGCATGTAAGTACTTCAATTAAAGACTGCCTCATATTAAGCCTTTTAAAATGTTAGGGGATTCTTCCTTTGACCTAAACTTTGTATAACCCCAACAACTTGGAGACATACGTGGGTGAAGGTATTACACATGGTCCATACACACCCTAAGGGCTACAGTATTAAAAACAGTCTTGGGAAGGAAAAGAGTTGGGAAGAGGGTGACAGGGAAGCGTGAGATTGGGGTAGGGCAAAGTCAGGGGGTGTTTGAGTTTCGATGGCAAAAATGGCCTTTTTTTGTCAAGTTGCCAAGAGCCATTCTAGCTTCTAGTTGTGTGAGACACTGTTCTATAGTGATGTTAACAGTGAACAGGATGCAGCCCCTGGAGCTACCTAGATTACTGCTCTGCTAATTGGAATGACGAAGTCTTCCTTCTGTCTTACTCATCTGTGGGTCTTACAGTTCCTCTTGTTTAAAAATTACTCTCTTGCCTGCCTCTCATTTTCTGAGGAGAAGGTCAGGTTCCCTTTAATGCCGCATTTCCTGTTTAATTTACTGCTCACGCTCCTCCTGGCTGATTTGCTCTGGATGGTAGAATGGAAGGCATCGTTCTTTGAGGTTTTCAGGTTTACCAATTGGAATCGTGGAAATTCCTCAAAACAGGACTGCTGAAGCATGATGGGGATCGCTGGTCCTAGTGATGATCCTAACAGAGAACGTTGCTAGTTCCGAAAAGGAGCTTATACAACAGAGACGATAGCTCACAGATGGGCAGGGCAGGAGACCAGGCCAGTCCCGGTGAGACGGACAGCACCATCTGTCACGTCTGCAGTCCCCGTGACTTGGCGTGAGGACCCGTGAGGACTGGGGGAAGTCATCTTCCTAATGCAAGTCACTTTTAAAGAAATCCTACTTAGACGTCTTCTACCAAGGAGATGAGATACGGCTCCTTCTGTCGTCAAGCAAGGGAGAAGGAGCCCAAATCCTTATTGGCTAATCATTTCTAACTGAAAAGTCTGTGTAACAAATCAGCCAAGAATCAAGTTGAGGATAGCGACAGAAGCAAGGTCACTGGCATTATTACAAGCAGGTCTAGACTGATGTAGTCGTCTATGACAGAGTGGCCGGGTGGCTGGATTGAGGAGAAAGAAGGGATTTGACCTCTCACGAGTTTAGCAGGTGCACATCTGTGGACCCTCACGAATAAGCTTGGCTTGCCGCGCTCTGTTGGTACTCTCCCGGCCGAGCTTTGACGCAGGTTCCGGTTGTCCCCATGGCTCCCAGAGAGGCTAGTTCCTTTCTTCATGAAGCCAGATGTTGAGTCCAAGAGTGTCAGACATGTGATCAAGATGGGCCCTTTGCCGGGAGACTCCTGCTCTACCTCACTTCCTTGGAGAAGGATGTTTTATTCGTTCTTCCCGTTCCGTCGGCTGCCTCCTGAGCTGTCATCCACTGTCTCGCGCAGCTTCCTTCAGACGCCTATACTCAGTCAGACACCGATTCTCTCCTGACCTTATCAACTGCTTAACAATCATACCATGTGGAGGGAGATAATGAAAGTGTCAGCTTTGGTTACTGGTCCTGTATTGGTGGATGGATTCTGTGGAGATGGTTTAATAAAGAGACTTGAAAATGTTTTAGGTGGTGTGGAAACAAATTAACATGGAGCAAATGGTGCCGTGAAGTATATGTTGAGTAGAGGCAGCATAGATTTGTTGTGATTAAGAACATGGATTCTAGAATCTGCTTGTTTGGGTTTGAATCCTAATAATAGGCTACTAGCTGTGTGTCTCTGGAAAACTAACTTCCCTGTGCCACAATTTCCTAACCTACACTCTGTTTTCATTGTTTACTCCATAGCTGCCTTAAATAGAGCCTATGTCAGTTTCACCTGACAAATGTTGAGTGCTTTTTGAATGAGAGAATGAGAGGACAAAAGAACAAAACAAAACTATAAGCTTCAGTCCCACTTGGGATACTCCATTACAAAATATTTAAATTGGCTGAGTTGGATGGTCCTTTGCCTACATAATGAACTAATCAAGATTTATGCATTAATACCCAAAGTTAGTGTCACTTGTAACATTATTTCAATAGATTTTTTGGAAGAAACATCGAGAACTCAATTTGTTCCTAGGTTTATAAGAGGCTTGGTAATGGACAGTCAATTCTCAATCAGGTTCTATGTGTCACGCGGAACAGGGATGCACAGCCCCATGGGAAGTCGTGTTTAGGCCTTTTCTCCCATTTACAATTAATGGGAATTAACCATGAAAAGCAGTTTTCACTGAGTAACTCGTCCTAGTTATGCCTATTTGTATGCCCTTTTATTTTTTCTGGTAGACAAGAAGTACCACTTTAATAAATGCAAGCTAACATGCACTCCTGCAGGTTTGCAATGAACAAGGCTGAGGTGCATTAGGGAGACTTTGGGGTTCTTGTAGTCGCTGAATTTTACAAACTTGGTAACAGGCTTTGCCTGTACACCTCCTGGCACCCTGTCCTGATGGTAGGACTCACACAGCCTCCTCCCAGCAAGGCCAAACCAGCCCCACTCAGTTATATTAGGGTCTTCATTCCCAGGAAGAGAAACACACAGGGGTCAGGAGCTAACAAAGAACGTGATGCGAGGTTTCCTCAATCTGGTGTGGTTTCACCATCTACCATGTTCACTGAGTCTGTCCCAGCGGCTGTCACAAAATACCAAGGCTGGGTGGCTTATAAATAACAGAAATCAATTCCTCATGGTACCAGAAACAAGGCCAAGCACGGTACCAGCAGATGGGTGTGCGGTGAGAGCCTTGTCTCTGTCCATGGATGGCCATGCACTGTGACACCCCACCTGGCAGAGGGGGTGAGTTGGCTTTGAGGATCGCTTCTAAGGGTGCAGAACCCATTGAGGAGGGCTCCCGAATCCCATTCAGAACGGCTCTGCCACCATGACCTAATCAGCCCTCAGGAGCTCCCCTCCCCACTGATCTCAAGTGCTGCTAGAATAATAACCCTAGAAAGTACTAGAAATGTCATAAGAAGTGAAACGCGATCTCTCAAACAAATGTTTGCAGAATCAGTGAAGGGAGAGATTGAAATCAGCATCTGGAAGCATCAGGCTTTTTATTTCTTCACTGACCTTCAACCTCTGCCTCGTCAGCTTCGCAGGCATCCAGGGGGAGTCTAACCTCTCTCGGGAAGTCACTCTGCTCAGGGTGAACCTGTAACAGTTGAGAGAGACCAAAGGTAATGGGACTTTCTGGGGCTGTGAGGGTTCCCAAAACAGGTCAGAGGTCAGTGGGAAGGGCCCAGCTGAAGCAGAGGCAGCAGTAGGAAGCAGGGTTGGGACATGGTGGATTTGGGTTGGAAGGAAGGGCAGACAGGAAGTGAGAGGGTTCTGGGACCCAGCTTCAGGCTTGGAGGTGAAAGGTGATGCCCAGTTTGGAAACTCTTAATTCTGTGCCACACCGGACTCTGTTCTTAACACAGGGCATGCTACATTACAGCATATTAGCTTTTAATTTTGAGAACAGGCCAGCGCTGCGGCTCACTAGGCTAATCCTCCGCCTTGCGGCGCTGGCACACTGGGTTCTAGTCTCGGTCAGGGCGCCGGATTCTGTCCCGGTTGCCCCTCTTCCAGGCCAGCTCTCTGCTGTGGCCAGGGAGTGCAGTGGAGGATGGCCCAAGTGCTTGGGCCCTGCACCCCATGGGAGACCAGGAGAAGCACCTGGCTCCTGCCTTCGGATCAGTGCGGTGCGCCGGCCGTGGCGGCCATTGGAGGGTGAACCAACGGCAAAGGAAGACCTTTCTCTCTGTCTTTCTCTCTCACTGTCCACTCTACCTGTCAAAAAATAATAATAATAAAAATAATTTTGAGAACCACACAAAAAAAGATTGGGAAAAAATGAATATTTTCCAAGTATGTTCTCCAGAAATGGTATATATTCAATTCTGATGCATCTGGTCTTTCAGCTATAGCTTAAAGGACCGAGAATGTGGAGTGTGCAAATCCCCTGTGGAATGCTTTTATCGGGCAAATCCGATCACCACAGGTCTGCTTCTGTGTAACCCTGACGACGCTCCTGTGGAGCTGGAACACCCACACGTGACATGTGAGAGTTCTGTATAAATTTCATGCAACACCTGTCAAGTAGGAAGTACAGTAGAGCAATTACGTGAGAAGGGCTGCACTACTCTGTTACTAACTAAAGGGCCTTGGGAAGCTACTTAACCTCTTAACCCCCCCACCCCCACCCCCTGCAATAAAACTATGATGGAGGCCTGGGCCTTTGCTGCGGGGGTTAAGACGCTGCTTGCCACACCCAAGTCCCTAACAGAGTGCCTGGGTTTCGGTCCCAGCTCCACTCCTGATTCCAGCTTTCTGCTAATGGGCAGCCTGGAAGGCCACAGGTGATGGCTCAAGTGTTTGGATACCTGCCACTCTCCTGGGGGAGCTGAGTGGAGTTCTTGGCTCATGAGCATTTGGGGAAGGAACCAGCAGATGGAAGCTCCCTGTCTGTCTCTGACTCTTTATCTCTCTGTCTCTCTGCCTCTCAAATAACATAAGAAAATACCGAGGTTTGGAAATTTGAAAGATGAGTTTTCAAAAAAAGGTACAGGGGCCGACACTGTGGCAGAGTGGGCTAAGCTGCCACCTGCATGGCAGCATCTCATATGGGCACTGGGTCGAGCCCTGGCTGCTCCACTTCCAATCCAGCCTCCTGCTGATGCCCCGGGGAAAGTAGAGGAAGGTGGCTCAAGTGCTTGGGCCCCTAACATCCATGTGGAAAACCCGGACGGAGCTCCTGGCTCGTGGCTTTGGCTTGGCTCCATCTTGGCTGTTATGGGCTTTTTGGGAGTCAATTAGCAGATGGAAGATCTCTTTGTCTATTCCCTCTCTCTCTCCCTCCCTCCCTGTAACTCTGCTTTCAAATAATTAAATCAATTTATTTTTAAAAATCAAGGTACAGTGGAGACAGGATCATTACCTCCTATGAGAGTGGTTGTGGAGATAAAATGAAATAAACTTTCTCAAAGTGGTTAGGAATGGACCCTGGCAAGAGTAAGTTCTCAGTAAATGTAACCGTTGGTAACAGGGATTAATGGAGGGCAGGATATGTTAAAATGTGTATTTCTATACCTATATTTTATAAACTATATATCATCACGTATATATCTACGACAAAAGTTTAACAGGTCATGGCGATGTTTTAAAAATAGCATATAATGGTGCAGAAGAGGGTGGAAGAAGTAAATGTCTCTCATGAAAACATCTAATTTCTGTGCCTTCCAAAAGAGACGAGTTGAAGACCATGCCTTGTAGTCCTAATCAGGACAAAAAGTGCTGAAGTCTGAAAATTAAAGCCAATGCACACATTTGAAGGCACAGGAGGACTTCCTTTGCCTTCCAGGGATTTGTAGGACACCTGTTGAAATGGGGAGAAACAAAAGGCTTTCTAAGTTGCTCGGCTGGTAAAGGCTTCCGTAAGTTCTTCAAATTAGAAAACAATAAAAAACGATATATTTTTAGTACTTTCCATCATCAGGGGCAGGGAACATCTGGCCTGCAGGCCGTGTGAAGCCCGTGAAACCATCCAGCCTGGTCCTGCCAAGGCCACTGCAGGCAGAACTGGAAATTCAATAAATCCATAGCCGGCTAAGCGGTAAGTCATCGTTCTATGCGGCCCATGAATGCTGCTGTCAACATCCACATGGCCCTTGGCAGAAGAAAGTTTCCCACCTCCATCCACGTTCGAGGCAGTGTTATTGTCAGGCCCTGCAATTGCAACCAGGACTCCCCGAAACATCTCACCTTCTCCTTCCTTGAAGTGTTTGATTTCTGCAGCGTGGATCGCAGCCGGGGATGCATTCCCACTCATGCCCTGGGAGGGGCTCTGCACTCGGGCACTGCAAAGTGAAAGTGTTTCCAGTTTTGTGAAAGAGCATTGTTTATTTGAAAGGCAGAATGAGAGAGAGAGAGAGAGAGAGAGAGAGAGAGAGAGAGAGAGATAGAGACAGAGACAGAGAGACAGAGAGAATCTCCGCAGATTTACTCCCCATGTAGGAAACTGGATTGGAAGCAGAGCAGCCGCGTCTCCGATGTGAGACATGAAACACTAGCATTGCAAACTGCGGCTTGCGATGCTGGGCTGTAACACCAGCCCCTGGCTTTCCCGTATTGAGAGCACTTTACTTTTCTTCTGTTCATGCGTCTAAAGGACTATTATTTGATCACATATAAAAGATGGACATGACTGGGGAAAGTCTAATGTGAGCGTCTTTTGAAAGAATTTACTTATTACTCTTTATTGAGAAATAATTACAGATTCATGCGAAGTTGCAAAGCTAGTGCAGGGAGAGGCAGATTCCTTCTTTCCGATGAATTGGGGGTACAAGAGCAAGACAACGGTTTTATCTTTTCTGAGCGTTTCCTAGAGAAATCGCAGAACGCGTCTCAGCTACACACACGCGTGCACCGGCAGATGCGATGCGCTTCCACACAGAGCATAGCTCTTTCATCTGAGAGCCTCAGCCCAGAGGCGCCTTCAATCAACAGCAACCCACGCCACGGAAGGGGGCCGGGAAGCCTCTCATTGTGAGGGCATTCCTCTTAGAACCAGGTCAAGCCCGGGAGGCTGGAGACCAACTAAGAATGATCTGAGGTCACAGCCAAGTTCTTTGTATCAAAGCCTCCACTATCAATGGCTAAATAAAACAATCTGATGGGCTGGATGAACATTTATATGATGCATAGATTCTTACCCATTATCCTTCCTTGTCACAGAGAAATAGACATAATGCTAACTAAGCAAAATAGCTCCTAAGAGGTTTCGGTCCTTAAATCCCATCAGAACATAAAGCACAGGCATAGCCTTCCCAGTCAGCTTGCATTTTGCCTGCATCCTCTTGAAGATGGGTACTCTGTGAATAGGAGATTTTTCATAGGCGGTGTTTTTAGAAGTGTAATGCATTAACAGAAGTAGTCAGGGCTGGTTTGCCTGGAGGCAGTGGGATGGCCACAACATGGTCAGCACACTTCTGCCTCCAGAGGCCTTACCAGGCATCACCAGCCGAGCGCGGACTCATTTCCCACGGAGCCAGAGTGCCATCATGCCATCAGGCTTCAGGCTGCAGCTACTGGCTGATCATACCTGACGTCAGAAATGTATTCCACGGTGGGATCACTGAGTCGAACAGTCGTGGGACTGGTTGCAATTTTATTAGTGATCCTTTTAAAAATTTAATCCATTTTTATTTATTTGAAAGGAAGAGAGACAGAAGAAGTTAGAGGATGAGCTTCTGTCTGCTGGTTCACTCCCCAGATGCCTGCAGCAACCAAGGATGGGCCAGACTGAAGCCAGGAGCCAGGAACTTGATCCAGATCTCCGAGATGGGTGGCAGGGACTCAAGTACTTGAACCAGCACCTGCTGCCTCCCAGTGTGCACAATAAGAGAAAGCTAAAATTGGGAGCCTGGCCAGGACTCTAACCCAGGCATTCTAATCTGAAATGTGGAAGTCCCAAGAGGCATTCTTAACCACTGCACTGAACAGCCAGCAAGTCTTATTTGCAGATCTCACAATATTTGTTCAAAGCTGCATCCCTAGGACCTGGTGTCCTATAGCCGCTGTTCAATACAATTTCGTTGAATTCTTGAATGAATAATTTTCTTTTTTTTCTTTTTCTTACTAGCAACCAAAGGGTGATATCACAGGAAGAGAGGCCAGCTAGCTCTTTGAAACGAGAGTTTCCAGGACAGTAGCCACCAAGGGGTAACGTATAGTCTGACCCTCTACAATGGAGAGAGAATTCAATAGTTCTCAGCCTCCAGCGTCACTGTTCTCCCAGTCAGCAGGCGTAGCAATGTCTTGATCTGTTCCTCTGCTCCTGGATCTGTCTTCACAACAAATCTTATCTTCATCATTTCAATTTGGCGACCTCTGCCTGCACTGAAATCATATCACATAACATCTTTTTTTTTTTTTAATTTTTTATGACAGGCAGAGTGGACAGTGAGAGAGAGAGACAGAGAGAAAGGTCTTCCTTTTTGCCGTTGGTTCACCCTCCAATGGCTGCCGCGGCTGGTGCACTGCGGCCGGCGCACCGCGCTGATCCGAAGGCAGGAGCCAGGTGCTTCTCCTGGTCTCCCATGGGGTGCAGGGCCCAAGCACTTGGGCCATCCTCCACTGCACTCCCTGGCCACAGCAGAGAGCTGGCCTGGAAGAGGGGCAACTGGGACAGAATCCGGTGCCCCGACTGGGACTAGAACCCAGGGTGCCGGCACCACAGGCGGAGGATCAGCCAGCCTCACATAACATCTTAATTATTACGTTAGCATCTTTAATTCCCAATGGGCTTGATTTCTCCTTTGCTTAAAACTTTTCTATGCAACAAAGATAAATATTACAAAAACAGGTTTGCTTTCTTATAAAAAGAATTTTAGGCACCGTAGAAAAGTTAGAACAAATAATTATGTAAAAAATAAAATTAAAATATCAATCTAAACCATCAATCAGAAATGATGAGTTAGCAGGTTGATTTGTATTCCAAAAGCATTTTTCCCTTTCTAATATATTGTTTTTCTTTCACACAAACCTATTCAGATTATGCATATTCCCTTATAACATACATTATCCGACTTAGGAAGATACATTATATTTCCCATAATACATTGGCGTTAACATTATTTTCTGATTGATACTTCATCTTATATATCTATTCCCTTGCTGATAGTTTGACATATTGTACAGTAAGAGCACGGGGACAAATACTGTTATCACAACACAACAATGAGTAAATTGTCTGCTAGGTTCTTTAGACTAATTTAAGAGTATTTTTGTAATTTAGAAAGATAGAAAATTTAGTTTTTCACTATTTGTTGCCACACTGCCTGGCAGAGAAGTCATTTCTACTTAAACTTCCACGAGTGAAATACAAAGAACTGACAACTCAATAGATAGATTAAACAGGTTGGGCACAGCTGAAGAAGGAATTCATGTACCAGAAGATAAAAGTGAGGGAATTTTCCAGAACACAGAACACAAGGGAAAATAGAGAAAATATTGGAGAGGAGTTAAGACATCTGATAGAATAAAAAGGCGAAAATCTATCTAACAAGTTTGTCATGAGGCAATAGTGAAAATGTGGGAGGAGTGATATTCAAGATACAATTCTAAAAATTACCAGAAATAGTGAGTTCTTAACAAGCCGAAAAAAATCTCAAAAGAGTGAAAGAAAAAATATTTTAAATAAGCAGAGATAAAACATTTTATTGCCAATGGACTGAAAAAAAAACTAGATGGAATAGACTTGGCAACAGAAAACATAAATAAATGAAAAAAATAATGAAATCACTTATTCAAAGCTTTGAGAGAAACCAAATTTTCTGGTCAGTGAAATTATCATGGGGCAGGAGGCTGGGTGCAGCAGGTTGGCCACTCTGGGCATGGCCACATCCTGTATCACAGTGCTGGTTTGCATTCCGGACACTCTGGGCTTCTGATCTAGCTCCCTGCTAATGCAGCTGACAGGATGTGGATGATGGTCTGGGTAGCTGGGTTCCCGACATCCATGTGGAAGCTCCAGTAGAGTGCTGGGCTCCTGGCGTTAGTGTGCCCCAAATCTGGCTGCTGTGGGCATTCATGGAATGAATTCAGCAGATAGACTGACTCTCTCCCTCCTCCCCTCTCTCTCTTCTTCCCTCCCTCCCTCCATCCCTCCCTCACTCTCCCCCCTTCTTCTCCCCCTCCTTCCCTCTCTTCCCCTCTCTCTTTTCTCACCCAGCTTTTCAGATAAATAAATAAATCTTAAAAAATTCTTCAGGCAAAAAGTAATTGTACTTCCTAAAGTTCTTTAACAATGGTTAAAAAAAAGTATCAAATGTTAATATTCCAGAAAAAAGTGATTCAGCCAAGAAAATTGGTATGCATGTGGGGAATTATAAATAAATACTTGTTGACTAAAACAATGATAATAATGTTGATTACTTTTTGTGGAATTGAAAAGCAGGGTGGAACTAAAATACAAGATAGTAACATTTAAAAAGGGAGAAAGATACTCAGAATTAAAGCTTTCAAAAGTTTTTAAGGGCCTGGTGTTGTGGTGCAGAGGATTAAGTGGCCACTTACAACCCCAGCATCCCATATGGGCACTGGTTCGAGTCTTGGCTGCTCCTTCCAGTCCAGCTCCCTGCTAATGCACCCGGGAAAGCAACAGAAGATGGCCCAAGTGCTTGGGACCCTGCCATTCGTGTGGGAGACCTGGATAGAGTTCCAGGCTCCTGCCTTTGGTTTGCCCAGCCCTGACCATTGTGGCCATTTGGGGAATGAACCAGAGGATGGAAGATCTGCTGTCTGTCTGTCTTTTCCTCTGTGTCTGTAACTCTGACTTTCAAATAAATAAAATCTTAAGGAACAGTTAAAAAATTATTTTCACATTATTTGAATGGCAGAGCCAGAGGAAGCTTTCATCCCTTGGTTGATTCCTCAAACACCTTGTGGGGAGCAACTGGGAGCAACTCGGACTAGACTAAGTTACTGGAATTAAGACTTATTCTATGCATCTGCTCTCCCACAATATGGCGCTGGGAGAGGAGGAAACAGCTTCTACACAGCTGCCTCCAGTTCAACCAATAAACTGTAGGACCTGCTCCTGATTGGAGGAGAGCAGCGTACTTGGCGTGTGGGTAGCAGAGTTGGGATTGGCGGAAGAGGACTATAAAGGAGGAGAGAGACAGCATGCACCAGGAACATCCATCTGAGGGAACACCTGTGCAGCCCCCGAGAGAGCCGGCCGGCGGTGTGCCGCTCCCCCGCGGAAGCGGGGAAAGTGGCAGGGGGAACCGCCCTTCCACGGAGGTGGAAGGGACGGTAGCCAACCCGGGAAGAACCAGCAGCAAACCCGGGAAGGGCCGAGCAGACGAAAGAGCAATGCAGGGTCCTGTGTCGTTCCTCCACGAAGACGGGGAGCGACACACCTGAAACAACCCAGGCTGGGCCAGGCCAAATCCAGGGGTCTAGAACTCAGTGTCAGTCTCTCACATGGGTGGCAAGAATCCAAGTATTTGAGCCATCACTAGCTACCTCCCTGTGTGTGCATCAGCAGGAAGCTGTATTAGAAGGGGAGGAGCCAAGGCTCAAACCAGGCACTCCAGTATGGCATGTGGGCATTCCAATGGTGTCTTGCCCACTGTGCCAAACTCCTATCCCTGAGCTATTTTTTATTATTTATAAGGATGGTCAACATATTAAGTTAAATTGTGTTAATTCATGTAGACTGGTTAAAAATTGAAAGATAACTTTACAAGCAGAGAGAAGGGGCCAATGTTGTGGTAGAGCAGGTAAAGCTGCCCCCTGTGGTGCCGGCATCCCCTGTGGGCACCAGTTCGAGACCCAGCTGCTCCACTTCCAATCCAGCTCTCTCTAATGCACCTGAGGAATAGTGGAAGATGGCCCAGCTGCTTTGGCCCCTGTACCCATGTGGGAGATCTGGAAGAGGCCCCTGACTCTTGGCTTGTCTTGGCTCAGCTCTGGTCAGTGTGGCCATGTGGGGAGTGAGCCAGCAGATAGAGGACCCCTATCTCTCTAACTCTGACTTTCATATATATATATATATATATATATATATACACACACACGCATGCATGCATACATACATACATACATATTTTTTAAAAAGTAGAGAGAAAAAGAATATAAGTGAAATGATGACTCCTCTAAAGTATATATATATGTGTGTGTATATTTAAAGAAACCATGCCCTGGAAAAAATTTAGATATGAATGTAAATAAATGAAATCTACAAAGTTTTCATTATAGCATTGTTTGAAGTTGTGAAAAAGCAGAGAATTAAGTGAATAAGCTTTGGTCTATTCATGAAATCAAATACACAATTAAGGTAAATAAATTCTAGCTACATATATAAACATGGCTAAATACTGGGAATATTGAGTGAAAATCAAGTTGTAACGAAAATGTAGAATATGACACTATTTTTCAGACATAATAGTGCTACACCCTACATGAACATATTGTATACAGAAAGTAAAGTGACATGAAAAAT